>NC_135233.1:52495000-52795000 GCF_051348905.1 Ranitomeya variabilis | reverse complement strand
AGAAAATGTTTCATGTAAATATGTTGAAGGCTCGTCATGCCAGGGAGGCCTGTGTCTTACCTGTCTGTAGCCTGCCTGAAGAGGGGGAGGCTGATCTGTTACTGGATGTGGGGGCCGGGACTCAGTACATGGAGTCCCTGGAGTCAGCAGAGTTTAACCCTGAGCTATCCCACAGTCAGAGGTCTGAGCTGATGGGGGCGCTCAGCGAGTTCACCGAAGTCTTCACAGGGGAGCCTGGGAGGACGCACTTAGCAGTTCACCATGTGGACACTGGTACTAATCCCCCAGTACGGCAGTCTGCATACCATGTGTCAGCAGAGGTGAAGGCACACATGAGGGAACAGGTAGAGGAAATGTTGAAACTCAAGGTGATACAAAAATCCCAGAGTGCCTGGGCCTCGCCTGTGGTTCTTGTCCCAAAAAAGGACCGTACTACCCGATTCTGTGTAGACTACAGGAAATTAAATGTACTGACTACATGTGAGGTCTACCCTCTGCCGAGGATAGATGAGCTGTTAGAGCAGCTAGCTAAGGCATCATACCTCACCATCATGGGACTAAGTAGAGGTCTGTACCTAAGCAGGAAACTCCTGCCCAGAGAAGTGGCTTATGCCACCATTGAAAAAGAATGTTTGGCAATTGTGTGGGCTCTGCAGAAGCTGCAACTATACCTCTATGGGCGCAACTTCACCGTGATCACAGATCATAACCCATTGAGTTGGCTCAACAGAGTAGTTGGGGACAATGGGAAATTGCTTAGATGGAGTTTGATACTTCAGCAATATGATTTCACAATTCAGCACAAGAAGGGAGTTGATCATGGCAATGCTGATGACCTTTTTCGCCAAGATGGGGCAGAACCAGATACATGCTCGGGAGCTGACCTGTAAGTCAACCCCCATGCACGTTCATAAGGAGGGAGGTGTGGTGAAATATGTGTATATATATCTATGTGTGTGTAGTGACATATGTCTAGGGTTATATGTGTGACTAGTGATAATGTAACATCTGTCCTGAAGGCAAGTCGCACCTAGGTGTTAATAGGTACTTCCTTGGGACTAGTAGAATTGTGTCTCCATATCTCACCCGGAGGTCTAGCTAGGGCCAAGAAGAAAGGTAACATTTGGCACCTCCTAGGTCTTGGAGGGGAGATGTTAATTGCGGCCTGAGGGCATCTATTCCTGAGAACCTTTTCACAAGTGTCTCAAGAGAAAATAATATATTCATTAGTAGCGCGGCCGTGGCCAATCAAAAGCCAGCAATTATGATATTAACTTGAGGGGCCGGTCTAGAAACCTGACCTCCAGACCAAAGTTATAAATTTAGGCTGCAGACAGAGAATTGTGTTCACATGATGAGGGCAGCCTGAGAAGCTGGTGTGATCCAATCTACATTCGTCCTACCCTCAGGGAGCAGAAAGCAACTACCAGTTAGATAATTTCTGTAAGTTTCTCCTCTTTATTTTTTATACTGTTTTGCATAAGTTGTATGTCCTTTTTATTGTCATATTTTTATACCTTTTTCTTATTGTAAGCATTGAACCTTTTGTTATTAAAGTATAAAACTTTAACAAGTTGAACCTTGAATGTTCTAAAAGAATCCATAGCCTAAGGTGTGTGAGCCTTATGAGTGTTAGACATTATTAGTATTATTAGTTCCGGGACTCATCACCCGTGTATTCGATGAGTGGTGGCAGCGTGTATGAGCGGGTGTGTGGCCTGGGTCGGTGTGTGATTTATGCTCCCATTACAGCATAGGACAGAGGTTGAATGCTGGACTGAGAGTGGGGAGATAGATTAACCCTTGCAGGCACAACCCCAAGTCACATGTGAGAGCAGGCACGTGACGAATAAGTGACACCACGGAGAAGGGATCCGTGACAGGGTGCATTATACTATGGAGGTACATTATATTATTGGGGTGCATTATACTGCTATGGGGATGCATTATTCTGCGGGGGTGTATTATATTATGAGGTGCATTATACTACTATGAGGCTGCATTATACTGCTATGGGGGTGCATTATATTATGCGGTGCATTATACTGCTATGGGGGTGCATTATACTATGTGGATGCATTAAATTATGGGGTGCATTATACTATGGGGTGCATTATATTACTATGGGGCTGCATTATACTGCTACAGGGGTGAATTATACTATGGGGGTGCATTATATTATGGGGAGCATTACACTGCTTTGGGGGTGCATTATACTGCTATGGGGTGCATTATATTATGGGGTGCATTACAATACTATGGGGCTGCACTATACTATGGGGTGCATTATACCATGGGGCTACATTATACTACTATGGGCTGCATTATGCACCATGGGGCTGCATTACACTGCCATGGGGCTGCATTACACTGCCATGGGGCTGCATAAACAGGACCTGTGCTGCCGAGAACAAAGTTAGTCTACGTGCGCTGAATTATGTATTACTTATCTATTATAGATCCATCAATGTGTATCTGAAGTGGGATTGGCCTGTGTAAACAGGTTGTGAAAAGACCCCCAAACTGCAAACATATTGCTGGTCGGCGATTGTTTAACGCTGCACATTGCACAGTGTAAATAGACCTGTAGTCTCTGCCACTTTCATTAGTTATTTAGTCCTCCATAGAAATAGTTCTTTGTTTAACCTTCAAGCAGCCATTTATGAGCGCTCAGCATTGTGCAGGAGAGACGGCACTGATATAAATTGATTACGTTATAGTGTGCTCAGCTCCTATCAGTCCAATGACAAAGGGTAGTTTAAGGTCAGAGGAGTAACAGAGACCGAGCCTAGAGAACACCAAGCCAACGAGATCTCGGAGAAGAATGTAATTTACAGACACCGCCCCTCTGGAGGATTATAGCCGTGACTCTTTAAGATCCTGTGTGTAGGTAATTGATGCTCCTTTTCTCGGAATTTTAGACCATGGCAAAAGTTAGGAACTTATTAAGGATCTTTATTTTATTTTTTTTTTCCATGATACAATTATCATATACCTATTGTTGTACATAGGGAAAGTTGATTTGTATCAGATATAAAAAA
The DNA here is from genome assembly GCF_051348905.1 of Ranitomeya variabilis. NCBI lineage: Eukaryota > Metazoa > Chordata > Amphibia > Anura > Dendrobatidae > Ranitomeya > Ranitomeya variabilis. The sequence goes on along the minus strand of NC_135233.1, from coordinate 52,791,959 downwards.
TTAAGCCCTGCCAAAACCCTAACTGCTGTGACATAAAGTCCCAGTGACCACTTGATTCTTTGACAACATTGAAGATCTCTTTCCTGTGTAGGTTGCCACCACCCATTAAAGCGGCCAAGAAACCGACCTGGATGGGACACCACTATCCAGACGCCTCATAGTAGTCGCAAGAAGGGTTCTCTCTGTGGTTACAACTCTTTTAGCGGCCGTGTTAGGGTAAGGTTCTAGATTTCACATCCAGCATGGATTCTCCTACGTACAGATGCATCAGTTCTATAACACAGGCACTTCTACAGATGGGAGAACACATCTTGGGTCTCACCTTTAGGGCTCATACTCACATGCGAGAAACTCGGATGAGTCTCGCACGTCAATACCCGGCACTGCACCCGGCACTAAGATCGGAGCGTACGGCCGCATAGCAATACATGCAACCGCACGCTCCGCTCCCGAGTCCCTGGTGCAGTGCCGGGTATTGACGTGCGAGACTCATCCGAGTTTAGAGCCTTTAGGCTATGTGCACACGGTGCGTTTTTTATGCATTTTTTATGCGTTTTTGCAGCGTTTTTCCACACATAAATGGGCCAGCAACACTATATAAAGCTTATGCAAGCTAATTCAATGACAATCCTGAAGTGTTGTGCACGTAATCAGTAAATTTCCTTTGAGTATTTGCAGTGCGTTTTTTTTTTGCAGCATGTCAATTCTTTGGACGTTTCTGCAGTGTTTTTCACCTATTGACTTCAATTAAGTCAGTCAAGCCCGCAGCAAAAACACAGGTATAAAAATGCTTGCGGATTTGCTGAGTTTTTGTTTTGCGTTTTTACCGGCTTCCTATGGTGTTTCCCACGCTGTCATCTGTTCTTATTGGCGGTAAAGCTGTCGCCAGTGAGACCATCGGTCAGAGAACTGCGGGGTCACGCTGTCAGATGTCAGCGTGACCCCGCAGCTGTGACTGTGACCCGCAGCAGTGACTCACGGTAAAACGCTTACCACAGGTCAGCTGATGAGACTACTCATCCCATCAGCCTATGTCTGCTGTCACTGTTAATAGTGAGGGCAGGAGCCACTGATGGGAGACGTAGTCTCTTGTCAGCCGGCGCCTGTGCTCACACTTAAAAAAAAAAAAAAAAAAAGACACAACATGTAAAATAATTACATACATATTCAACTAATAAAAAAAACATTATACTTACCTAACAAAGAAGAAATATAAACCAGCTCACCCGTGATGCATAAACCAATCCTCGGGAGCATGGACCCGCTGTGTTCAGGCGTATAGAGTCCAAAAAGAAAAGAATGTCCAGCTTCACCGAATCCGTAAAAAAGAGTTTTCTTTATTCACATACTATTGAGCATAGAGGATACAGACTTCAGCACAAGCCATATGGGTAAGAATCTTACCCATATGGCTTGTGCTGAAGTCTGTATCCTCTATGCTCAATAGTATGTGAATAAAGAAAACTCTTTTTTACGGATTCGGTGAAGCTGGACATTCTTTTCTTTTTATACTTACCTAACACCAAATCTCTGATGCCCTCATCTCCTAGAAAAAATGTAAAATAAAAAAACAACATATACACACATTAACGCCTAATCCCCGATGCCCGTGTCTCCTAGTAATAATCAAAAATAATAAACGACCATATGCTCACCTCTCCGCCATAGTCCACATAATCCCGAGTGTCCCACAGCGATCTCACGTGTAGAACAGTCAAATCGGGAGATATGACCGCGCTACCTGGTCATCAGCGATACACTGGCAGAAAGTTCTCAAGCAGCGTTGCTGTGAGATCACCAGAGTTGATCAGCTGATGAACTCTGGTGAAGTCTCTCAATTCAGCTCAGTGATACACTGCAGGAGTGATTACCTCCTGGGAGTGTATCACTGTCTGTCTCAGAGCAGTCACATCACTGATGTAACTGCTCTCAAAGTCATCAGGATCGTCGTGTGGCATTATGGATTATCTTCTCTGTTCACAGGTGAGGAATATTGTGGTTTATTATTTCATTTTTGTTGCAGGAAACGTTGGCGTCAGTGGATTAGGCGTTCGGTGAGTATTGTTTAATTAAGATTAATTACAGGAGTCTGTCATTATTTCAAATAAAGGACTTTATTCTGGGTGTCTGGGTTTTTATAATATCATTGTGGGGTTAATAATGGGGGTGTTTGTATAGACGCCTCTCCATTACTAACCTGTGGGCTTGATGTCACCACCTGAGAATGCAACGGTGACATCAAACTCCCAACCATCATCCCACTTGCCACCACTACAGGGCAAGTGGGAAGAGCGAGGCTAAGCACCAGATTTAGTTCATCTTATAGATGCACCTTTTCTGATGCAGCTGAGAGCTGCTGTTTTTAGCCTGGGGGCAACATCCATGGCCCCTTCCTAGGCTATAAATATTAGCCTGTAGCTTTTTACCTAGTATTTGCTGGTTAGATTTTATAGGGGGACCCTATGTCAATTTTTATCTGGGGTCCCCCTGTAAATCAGCCAGTAAAAGCTAAACAAACAGCTGTGAGCTGATATTAATAGCCTGGGAACCTTTATGGCTATTCGCTCTTTCCCAGAATATTAACATCAGCCCTCAGATGTCGGCTTTCCCTTTACGCGGGAGCCCTTTTTTTTCTTTTTTTCCCTTTAAATTAATAGTTGCTGTTTGGTTACAGCCTATGTAGGTTCATTCTGTTAACCCCTTTCCGACATCAGGCATAATAATACACCGATGTCGTACTCCCTCCCTTTGATGTGGGCTCCGGCGGTGATGCCATCAGATGTCGGCTTTCCCTTTACGCGGGAGCCCTTTTTTTTTCTTTTTTTCCTTTAAATTAATAGTTGCTGTTTGGTTACAGCCTATGTAGGTTCATTCTGTTAACCCCTTTCCGACATCAGGCATAATAATACACCGATGTCGGACTCCCTCCCTTTGATGTGGGCTCTGGCGGTGATGCCATCTTTGTGCCATCCACCACATAAATTAAAGCACACCCTTTTGGCATCCAATGGGTCAGTAGAGCCTTGTGGCTATATTCAGGTGGTGGCATTACATGGGTTGCCAGCACCCAGAGTAAAAAAGGCAGGTATTGCGCCGATTAACCTAGTAATAATGCCCTTTTAGTGCCTCCTTAAAGCAAACAATACTCTGAGTGTCACTTTAAAGAAAATAAATGCCACCATTGAATGCTCCTTTTAGAAAGTAATAATGTCACCTGAGTTCACCCTTGATAATGCCCCTTGAGTTCCCCCTCCAATAGTAATAATGCCACCTTTCTGAAACCCCCTACATAATAAAATACTGTTCATAGTCACCTAATATGAACAACCAGGTCCTCTTCTCCCCTGAACACAGAGACGCTGCCATCTTGTAGGACTACGGCATCCTGCAGTCTAGTTGGTAGGGAGTGGTGGGGCTGCCTGCGGCTCCCTGCTCTACAGAGGGATCCAACTGTACCCCTGGCATGATAACACTGGCACAGTTCCCAGTAGCGCTTGCTCACAACTCTTCTTTATAAGAGTCACTGTTTCTTTTTTTTTTTGTTTTGAAATTTTGAGCCCCTCGGAATTTTGTGCCTAAGGCATCCACCCCTCTGGTGTTCCCCATGATGCGCCACTAACACCAGGAGGTTTGCCGAAACATATGCCATATGTACAGCCTTATCTGTGCTAAATAAATAGCTCCTCTGTGCTCCATGTGTAGGCGTTGTCGTACGCGTGATGCCGCTATGTCAGGAGGGTTGTATCCCGTATAGATTGGTGATGTTCGCCGCACGTTATAATGGAGAAGGTTGGAGTCCTTCTATTTGTTCCTACATGGCATTATGTGCTATTCTCACCATCTGCGCCGTTGACTCACTTTGCTCTTTCACTAAAGCAGAGTCATTACCAGGCAGTAACTTCATTTTCTCAGAAATCTTATTTGAGGTGTAATTTTACATACTGTGATCGGTCACCATGGGAACAGTATAATGACCTTTTAGTTGTATAGGAACGAAAAAAAAATCACATACTGTTTGTATTCTGGGTGGAAATAACAGAGTGTTAGATCTATAAATGGCAGTAGGGAAATGGTTCAATTGAGTAAAACAGAGTTTAGATTGATTAGAGTTCTCTAGGGTTCTGGCAACATAACAATCACAGTAAGATGCACATAGACATACATGCATTCATACCCACACAGACGCATGTACTTATATTCATACTATACATACACACACATACATACATACTGTATATTCATACCCACACAGACACATGTACTTACCGTATATTCATACCATACACACACACATACATACTGTATATTCATACCCACACAGACGCATGTACTTACCGTATATTCATACCATACACACACACATACATACTGTATATTCATACCCACACAGACGCATGTACTTATATTCATACTATACATACACACACATACATACATACATACTGTATATTCATACCCACACAGGTACATGTACTTATATTCATACTGTACATACACACACATACATACATACTGTATATTCATACCCACACAGACACATGTACTTATATTCATACTATACATACACACACACATACATACATACTGTATATTCATACCCACACAGACACATGTACTTACCGTATATTCATACCATACACACACACATACATACTGTATATTCATACCCACACAGACGCATGTACTTATATTCATACTATACATACATACACATACATATATACTGTATATTCATACCCACACAGACACATGTGCTTATATTCATACTGTACATACACACACATACATACATATATACTGTATATTCATACCCACACAGAAGCATGTACTTATATTCATACTATACATACATACACATACATATATACTGTATATTCATACCCACACAGAAGCATGTACTTATATTCATACTATACACACACATACATACATATATACTGTATATTCATACCCACACAGGTACATGTACTTATATTCATACTATACATACATACACATACATACATACTGTATATTCATACCCACACAGACACATGTACTTACCGTATATTCATACCATACACACACACATACATACTGTATATTCATACCCACACAGACGCATGTACTTGTATTCATACTATACATACACACACATACTGTATATTCATACCCACACAGACGCATGTACTTACCGTATATTCATACCATACACACACACATACATACTGTATATTCATACCCACACAGACACATGTACTTATATTCATACTGCACATACACACACATACATACATACATACTGTATATTCATACCCACACAGGTACATGTACTTATATTCATACTGTACATACACACACATACATACATACTGTATATTCATACCCACACAGACACATGTACTTATATTCATACTATACATACATACACATACATATATACTGTATATTCATACCCACACAGACACATGTGCTTATATTCATACTATACATACACACACATACATACATACTGTATATTCATACCCACACAGGAGCATGTACTTATATTCATACTATACATACATACACATATATATATACTGTATATTCATACCCACACAGACACATGTACTTACCGTATATTCATACCATACACACACACATACATACTGTATATTCATACCCACACAGACACATGTACTTATATTCATACTATACATACATACACATACATATATACTGTATATTCATACCCACACAGAAGCATGTACTTATATTCATACTGTACATACACATACATATATACTGTATATTCATACCCACACAGACGCATGTACTTATATTCATACTATACATACACACACACATACAGTACATACTGTATATTCATACCCACACAGGTACATGTACTTATATTCATACTATACATACACACACATACAGTACATACTGTATATTCATACCCACACAGGTACATGTACTTATATTCATACTATACATACACACACATACATACATACTGTATATTCATACCCACACAGACGCGTGTACTTATATTCATACCATACATACTGTAGTATAGTGACCCCTGTGGCAGCTAGGGGGCACTGTGTGTGCTCCTTGGGATATGCATTGAGGCATATCTGTTGTGATAATGGTAGTAAAACAGTGACTGGCAGTGTTGTGAATGGCCGATATGTGTCGCAGAGGGAGTCTGCGTGGTAAGTCTGATGCAATGTTGTTGTTCTGGGACCTGTAGTCCCTCAAGAGTGTGTATATCTATGGTGTAGTTGTAAAGGAGATTTACTAGGCTAGTTGTGTGAGATGGGCGGGACAAACTAGCCACACATCCACACTCCCACCTGTGGGAGTGGTTAGTCCTATATAATGTGACTGAGGTCTGGTCACATGGGCTTGGAGTGTGGATCTGAATGGTCTGTGCTGGAAGATCCTGGAGAGAGCCCCATGTGTTGGGAGTGTCGGCTCCCTGAAGAGCACATGGCGGGGTCTCTGGACCCCGCACAGACCAGACTGTGGAACGGATGGAGATCCGTGTTGTGCTGACCGGGGTCAGAGTGAGAATGTCGGAAGAATGCCTCTAGTGAAGAGAGGTATCCGAGAACCTGTGCAGCAATGGCAGGTAACAAATAGAGATTCGTGTTGTACTGACCGGGGTCAGAGAAAAGGAAAGATAGAGTGTGAACGTCTGAAGGATGCCTCTGGTGAAGAGAGGTATCCGAGAACCTGTGCGGCACCAACAGGTAACGGATGGAGATCCGTGTGATATGCTAACTGGGGTTAGAAGAGAGACATTGTGTATGGGGCACCTCTGAGGCCAAGAGGTGTCCAGGAACCCATGAAGGTTGCCAACGGGTAACGGTCTGAAAACCGTGTGTAATGCTGACCGGGGTCAGAGACGAACTGTGGTAAAATTGAATATGTCCAGATACTGTTCAAGCTGTTACTAAGTTCCTGTGGATGTGGTTTTTGTTGTGCGAAATAAACCTAAGAGACTGTGTTTTTGATAGAAAACTGTGCCTGAGTGCATTAATCCCGTGCCAAGCAAGTGTCCCCCAAGACACGTAGTAGGCGCTATGCTACAATACACACACATACATACATACTGTATATTCATACCCACACAGATACATGTACTTATATTCATACTATACATACATACACATACATACATACTGTATATTCATACCCACACAGACGCATGTACTTATATTCATACTATACATACACACACATACATACATACTGTATATTCATACCCACACAGACGCATGTACTTATGTTCATACTATACATACACACACACATACATACATACTGTATATTCATACCCACACAGACACATGTACTTATGCTCATACTATACATACACACACACATACATACATACTGTTTATTCATACCCACACAGACACATGTACTTGTATTCATACTATACATACACACACATACATACATACTGTATATTCATACCCACACAGACACATGTACTTGTATTCATACTATACATACACACATACATACATACTGTATATTCATACCCACACAGACACGTACTAATATTCATACTATACATACACACACATACTGTATATTCATACCCACACAGGTACATGTACTTATATTCATACTATACATACACACAATCAGTACATACATACTATACATTCATACCCACATAGGTACATGTACTTATATTCATTCTATACACACATACACAAACATACTGTGTATTATTACTCACACAGATACATGGACTTATATTCATACTATACATACTATACATACATACCCACACAGGTACATGTACTTGTATTCATACTATTTATACACACACACATACATACTGTTCATTCATAGTGATCCATTGAAGAGGTACAGGAAGAATTGATTCCACAGACACTTAAACGCTACACAATTGGTGCCTGTATCGCCGCTTGCTGGACATACTGTACATCATACCACACAGGTACATGTACTTATATTCATACTATACATATATATATATATATACCAACATACTGTACATTCACACTCACACAGGTACATGTTTATATTCATACTATACATAAATATATACATACTAACTGTACATTCATACTCACACAGGTACATCCACTTATATTCATACTATACATATATACATACGCACTGTACATTCAGACTCACACAGGTAAATCTATCTATATAATCATCTAAGGTCCACTTCCGTCTGTTTGTCTGTTTCTCTGTCACGAAAATCCAGCGTAGCTGATTGGCCCCTCCCTACTCCCCTCCAGTCAGTGCCCACATAGCGTTTTAGCAGTCCGTTAAACGGACTGCGTTACACCGTGGCATAACGCGGTGTAACGCGGTGTGACCAACTTTTTACTATTGATGCTGCCTATGCAGCATCAATAGTAAAAACATATAATGTTAGAAATAATAAAACAAAAAAATCATTATATTCTCACCTTCCGGTGTCCGCGCCAGCCTTTCCCGCTCCTCGTGACGCTCCGGTCCCAAGAATGCATTGCGGCAATGACCCCAGATCACGTAGCGGTCTCGCGAGACCGCTACTTCATCACGGGTTATTGCTGCAAGGCATTACTGGGAACGAAGCGTCTCCCGTGTCGCTGATTGGTCGCGGCCGGCTGGGCACGACCAATCAGCGATTTGAACCACGCTTCGCTGATTGGTCGCGCCCGGCCAGCCGCCGGTGGGATTTCTTTCTAGTCATGAAAATACAGAAAAAATCTTTAAATGAGAAGGTGTGTCCAAACTTTTGGTCTGTACTGTATATATTCTAGAATACCCGATGCGTTAGAATTGGGCCACCATCTAGTGTACTTATATTCATACTATACATAAATATATACATTCGTACTGTACATTCACACTCACACAGGTACGTGCACTTATATTCACACTATACATACACACATACATACTGTACATACAGTGGGGAAAATAAGAATTTGATAGACTACAGATTTTGAAAGTTTTCTCACCTACAAAGAATGGAGAGGTCTGTAATGTTTATTGCAAGTACACTTCAATTGTGAGTTAACCTGTCACAAGAGTTCAGCCTTCTTGTAGTGCCCCCGGAGGAGAAGTGAAGCATTACGCAATGCTTATTGAAATCTGTGTGCTGGCTATTTCCAGGTCCTCCAGAGAGTGAGAAATACTCTTTATAACCCTTCTAGCTAACTAATGAGGATCCTGCATGTGCGGTACTGTATAGTACATGACTTTATTTCTTCTTTCTGTGCACTCATATGTACAGGATGCAATTTGGCGATAATACCATTGATGATCTGAGAGTCTAACTACATTTTACTACCTTGTCTCATGACATTTTCATAGAAATTCCGTTTAATAAGTTGATGTTCTGATCGTACTTGACGCAGAAAAATAATTTTGCCAAATAATGAATGAACTTGCGACAAGTCGGCCAATTTAAGCGGGGTTTTATCATTTCAGGTTGTTTTTTCTCTCTTTGCCGGTCTCTCCGTAGGGTTGGTGTGGGATATATTAATAACCATTCCAAACAGCCACTCATGGCATTAAGATCCATGTAAATGAGGAGTTCAGTTACATAAATATATTTCCTGCCAGGAACATTTACTTTTCGTATATTGTTACAAAATCCATTTATAGGCAAATTTCTCTATTGGACTGATACAAGTTCAAAACCTTGTTCGTGATGTTGGCACGGCCCCCAGATTGGAGAACGCTATGCCAGATGCAGTTTGGCTAATCCAGGGGGAGCAATATGAACCACGCACCATTTGTTTCCAACATGCAAATGAAATAATGATTTAAGTTCCCAGACTCGTATCGTCGCTGCAAGAGCCCTAAATGTGATCTCACTGTAATGGCTGCAAATAGGGCTCGTGATAGATGAAGACCTCTGAGAGTTACTATCCACTCTGTGCAAAGTGATGCCTGTCCTCTAGTGTTAATTGCCTTTGCAGAGGGGATGTTTTTGGAAATTGATGCAATTTTATTTTTATTACTTGTAATAGGGATTTCCAGGAATGTATTCTGATGTTGTCATGACTCTATTGTTGGGTGTCCCAGAAGCAGGGACTCCATCCCTGTCCCTAATGCTAGGAGCGCCCTAGCTCACCCTGTTTCCCGGATTGCTTCTGATGGTGAAGACGCCAGTGCCACGTACCTTGCCTTAGCTCCTGAATCTGCCCTCAGTCTGTACCCTTACCCCACCCAGGGAACAAGGGAGTAGTAGTGCACCACACCAACCAGACTAACAAGGTAACACAAACAGGAATAAAGGAAAATACCAATCATACGAATATACTCACACAAACTACAGAGCTAAACACCGGGGAGGGGAGGATGAGGGTAAAACCAAAGTAGGAGAAGAAGCGGAATTATCACACACCCAAAACCTAGCAACAGTCTCAGATAAATCCACCAATTCCTTCTCAAACAAGAACCACAAACAACCATCTCCTAACAATGCAGCATAAGCTCCTCTGGCAATGAGTGCTTGCCAGGGCCCAGATTATATAGGAGATGGGAGGGGCTAACAGTGAACAGCTGAGAACCTTAATACTGGAAAGCTTCCAGGAGCTCTCAACTGAGCAGATTAACCCCTGCAATGCTAAAAGAAACCTGCACCATTTAATATGAAGGTGACGTGGTTCTAAACAGTACAGGAGTAGGAGAAATCAGATGCTGCGGTCTTCTGGCTCCTTTCTGTCACGGTAAACCCATGACAGATGGGCCACTGTCTTATTATCTGATTTCCCTGTGTCATATACGGTATATACAAGTTTTAGGAACTTCTGCACATTGCAGTGTGGTGTGAACTGAGCCTGGACCTGTACCGAGCCATAACCGGTTTATCACTAATTTGACACCCTTATGGCAACATATTCATCCTTAGAAAGAATCCAGCTGCTTCACACAGTGTCTTGTTCCCTTCTCAGCACTCCGTCAGGGGCTTCTGTCTAAATACCAAGAAACGTCAACGATGCCAGACAGAAAACGGAGAGCACAATATAAAACGTTGGACTTTGTTTGGTTTTCTTTCGAGTGGATTCTTTCTTGTTATCCAAGCTCTACTGCTAAAAGGACAGACTACACCATAAAGAGGGTCGGAATCCAGAGTTTCTTATATTATATTCTTTTGCCTCATTTAAGTCAATTGTCAAGTAATATAATTATTAAGTAATAAAATATACACAGTGACTGCATCAGCAGAATAGTGAGTGCAGCTCTGGGGTATAATACAGGATGTAACTCAGGATCATACAGGATCAGTAATGTATTGTATGTACCCAGTGACTCCACCAGCAGAATATGGAGTGCAGCTCTGGAGTATAATACAGGATGTAACTCAGGATCAGTAATGTAATGCATGTACACAGCGATTGCTCCAGCAGACTAGCAAGTACAGCTCTCGAGTATAATACAGGATGTAACAGATAAGTACAAGATAAGTGATGTAGTCATACCTCCCAACTTTTGAAGATGGGAAAGAGGGACAAAGTTTTCGGCGCGCAAAGCGCGTCACGGCAAATTTTAGGCCACGCCTCTGGCCACACCCATTCATAACTAGCCACACCCATATCCACGTCCCAACCACACCCATTTAGCACTGCTGATCACACTGTTTCATAAAGAATAATTATAAACAAAAAAATATGGCCACACTGTGCTCCATACTGTATAATGGCCACACATGATGCTCCATACTGTATAATGGCCACACATGATGCTCCATACTGTATAATGGCCCCACATGAAGCTCCATACTGTATAATGGCCACACATGATGCTCCATACTGTATAATGGCCACACATGATGCTCCATACTGTATAATGGCCGCACATGATGCTCCATACTGTATAATGACTGCACATGATGCTCCATACTGTATAATGGCCACACATGATGCTCCATACTGTATAATGGCCACACATGATGCTCCATACTGTATAAAGGCCACACATGATGCTCCATACTGTATAAAGGCCACACATGATGCTCCATACTGTATAATGGCCCCACATGATGCTCCATACTGTACAATGGCCCCACATGATGCTTCATACTGTATAATGCCGGGCAGCACGGTGGCACAGTGGTTAGCACAGCAGCCTTGCAGCGCTGGAGTCCTGGGTTCTAATCCCACTCAGGATAACATCTGCAAAGAGTTTGTATGTTCTCTCCGTGTTTGCGTGGGTTTCCTCCGGGTACTCCGGTTTCCTCCCACATTCAAAAGACATACTGATAGGGAATTTAGATTGTGAACCCCATCAGGGACAGCGATGATAATGTGTGCAAAATTGTAAAGCGCTGCGGAATATGTTAGCGCTATATAAAAATAAAGATTATTATTATAATGGCCCCACATGATGCTCCATACTGTATAATGGCCATACAGTGCTCCATACTGTATAATGGCCACACATGATGCTCCATACTGTATAATGGCCGCACATGATGCTCCATACTGTATAATGGCCACACATGATGCTTCATACTGTATAATGACCACACATGATGCTGCATACTGTATAATGACCACACATGATGCTCCATACTGTATAATGACTGCACATGATACTTCGTACCGTATAATGGCCACACATAGCTACTCCTACACACGCGGCTGCGCTCCGTACACACGCGCTCCGCTCCATACACCTCGTACACATTTAGCTCCACTCCATACACCTCATACACACACGGCTCCACTCCGTACACCTCGTACACACACGGCTCCGCACACCTCGTACACACACGGCTCCGCTCCGTACACCTCATACACACACGCGCTCTGCTCCATACACCTCGTACACACACGCGCTCCACTCAATACACCTCGTACACACACGGCTCCGCTCCGTACACCTCGTACACACACTGCTCCGTTCCGTACACCTCGTACACACACGCGCTCCGCTCCATACACCTTGTACACACATGCGTTCCGCTCCGTACACCTCGTACACACACGCGCTCCGCTCCATACACCTCGTACACACACGCGCTCCGCTCCATACACCTTGTACACACATGCGTTCCGCTCCGTACACCTCGTACACACATGGCTCCGCTCCGTACACCTCATACACACACGGCTCCGCTCCGTACACCTCGTACACACACGGCTCCGCTCCGTACACCTCGTACACACACGGCTCCGCTCCATACACCTCGTACACACACGGCTCAGCTACATCCACACTGTACACCTCCTGACCCCACACACGGCAGCTTACCTCATCCAGCAGGCAGCATGGCAAGTTGGCAACCAGCAAGCGAAGTCCTGCAATCCACGAGGTCCTGATCATGTGACCCCTGACTCCTCCCCCCTGTGACCTCATCACAGGTCCTGTGGCCACGAAGCAGCCAATATGTTCTGTGCTGTGCTCAGGCAGCTCTGCGGGTGCAGGGAAGAGGCTGACTGCAGTGACCGCCTGATATTGCAGCACACCTCCCAACCACTGCGGGACAACTAATGTCCCGCCCGGGATCGCGGGGCTGACTGTCAAAATCAGGACAGTCCCGCTGTATCCGGGACGGTTGGGAGGTATGATGTAGTGTAAGTACAAATTATTATGTTGATTACTTGTGATTACATGTGTACACTGGAATGGGGTGAACACAGTCCTTTAATGATTCCTGTAAAATAAGTTAAGTGATCAAATATAATGCAGCCACATCACCGCATTTGTGTAGTAGTGAAGACTATTCCTGCATTCTTTTATACACTTTACAATCGGTCAAATTCTGCAGTTCGATAAGTTTCATATATAGTACAGGGTAGGCCATTTATATGGATGCACCTAAATAAAATGGGAATGGTTGGTGATATCAACTTCCTGTTTGTGGCACATTAGTATATGGGAGGGGGAAAACTTTTCCAGATGGGTGGTGACCATGGCGGCCATTTTGAAGTCGGCCATTTTGGATCCAATTTTATTTTTTTTCAATGGGAAGAGGGTCATGTGACACATCAAACTTATTGAGAAGTTCACAAGAAAAACAATGGTGTGCTTGGTTTTAACATAATTTTATTCTTTCATGAGTTATTTACAAGTTTATGACCACTTATAAAGTGTATTCAAAGTGCCGCCCATTGTGTTGGATTGTTAATGCAACCCTCTTCTCCCACTCTTGACACACTGATAGCAACACTGCAGAAGAAATGCTCACACAGGCTTCCAGCATCCGTTGTTTCAGATGCTTTGGGGTCATCTGAAGGCAATTGTCTTTTCTGTGGAGATACGAGATGTGCAGCATATGGGCAGCACTTTGAACACATTTTATAAGTGGTCATAAACTTGTAAACAACTTGTGAAAGAATAAAGTTACGTTAAAACCAAGCTCACCATTGTTTTTCTTGTGAAATTATCAATAAGTTTGATGTGTCACATGATCCACTTCCCATTGAAAAAATGAAGTTGAATCCAAAATAGCCGACTTCAAAATGGCCGCCATGGCCACCACCCATCTTGAAAAGTTTTCCCCCTCCCATATACTAATGTGCCACAAACAGGAAGTTGATATCACCAACCATTCCCATTGTATATAGGTGTATCCATATAAATGGCCCACCCTGTACATTACACGCCAATGGCTACTCAACCAATAAGTGCAGATGATGCGCTCAGTCCAATGTAAACCCACCAATCCATCATGGTATAAAGATGTGCCATGTGCGAAACGCTGCTGCTCTGACAAACTCAGCTCTGCTACATCTTTAAATGGAATTGTTTTGAGTAAATCACCATTCCTTTATATTGCTATTTGATTAAGGGGATTGAAATAAAAGCCACTCCCAATTAGCTTCTGTTCCCCAGAATAACTCGGAGTTGCTAATCAGCTGCACCTCCTGCCTCGCCGCTTCATAGCCGCGAACAGTGTGACAAATAGCTCCACATCACACCGCAGTGACGCAGTGTAAAAGCTCCTGAGAAGAAATCTTGCAAGAATATTTTCGGCTGAGTAAAATGCCGGCAGGAAGAATGCGAGCTCCTTATCAGGCCTCAGACTTTATATCAAATGTTTGTGGAGTCTTTTTGCAGCCAGGCGTTGTCTCTTCAATGTGGTCTTATATTGGCAGTACTGGTGCTTCCGTAAGGAGGAGAATCAAGGCATGAGAATGGGGTCTCTATAAGTAATTACCTTTAAGAAAAACCTCTGTGAGCTTTCCTTTAGATGTTAGAGATGGTCACCAACAAGAGACAAGTGTTCCAAACCTCTGACTATATGTAGTGGGGTTCTCGAATTAAGGTTTTTGGACAGGTTTAGACCATTCGATTTTGATACCAGTAATCCAGGTCCCCTTTTGGGACCATATTTTTGAGACACATACTAGGTGCCCTGGTAATAACAAAGGGGAGCACCATTGTCCATGATAGAGCCTGACAGAATAGAGCTGGTGATGCGATACACTCCCCCGAGCTCCGCTTTTAAAGCTTGCCTGGAACATTGGATTTTGTCCTATCAAGAATCTAATATCTATGGAGAATTCCAACCTTCTATCCTCTGATGTTCAGGAAAACAGAGTGTCCCAAGCCAAATCCAAGGAGTCCGATATCCCGAAAGAGTATAAAATGGCTTCTGGGACCCAACTTTGTGCATTGTTTTCTAATAAAGGGTTATTCCCATAATTAAACGTTATCTCTATTGGTAAGATAGGGGAAAACTTTCTGATGGGTGGGGGTCCTACCACTGGGACCCGCACTGATCCTGAGAATGGGGCTTCCTTCCGAGTGTACCAGTGGCCAGCCAGGCAGTCTATCATGCAGCCGCGGGGACTTGAACATACTACTCGAGCATGCCCAAAATATTCGGCTGACACCCGAGCATGCTCAGATAACACTATACCTGCTCATGCTCGCTCATCACTATAGCTGATCCATGTGGTGTCCAGCTGGATTTCTTTCACGGCACTGTCTACTGATGTAATGTCAGCACTCCAAGACTGTAATAAGGTCAGTGTTAGTAATGATGCAGAGCAGCCTAAAAACACGCCCCAGAGGATCCTATGAGTCACGCCCACTTGTAAGGATCGCTTAAATTAATAAAATAAAATAAAAAGACCAATATCTCTGGAATCATGTAAGAAAACGAAAAGCAGAATGTTTAGAGGAGCAGCAGCAATAAAACAAGAACAAAAATGGCTATCCTCTTTTAAATGATAGAATTATTATTTATTATTATTTAGTATTAGATCTTTGAATCAGAAAATTTGACCCTTTAGGGTAAATTCACACAGGGCGTTTTTTTTTGCTGCTTTTTTTGTGCTAATTTTCAGCTGCTTTTTACAGTAGCAGCAAAGCCTATGAGATTTCAGAAATCTCATACACACACAATGGTTTTTTGTATCATCAGTATTTTGTGCTTTGCTGTGTTTTTTTACATAGAGCATGTGACTTCTTTCATCGTTTTGCAGCGTTTTTTACCCATTGACTTGAATGGGTGTTGAAAAAGTGCTGCAAAAACGCAGGTAGCATTATTTGCTGCGTTTTTGCTGCTGAAAAGTCAAGGAAATTAGCATGGAAAAAGAGGAAAAAAAAACCGCACCAAATCTGCAACAAAAAAAGCACCTAAACCTGCGTTTTTGCTGCAGCTTCTTTCCTACCAAGAAGATCAGGTTTTGCTGTAGAAAAAAAAGCAAAAGCGCCCTGTGTGAACTTACTCTTAGGCTGTGTGCACACAGTGCGCTTTTGATGCATTTTTTGCTACGTTTTTTTCCTCCCAGAAATGGGCCAAAATCGCTATGGAGTCCTAATGCAAGCTTATTCAATGACATGACAATCCTGAAGTGTTGTGTACATAATCAGTAAATTTCCTTTGAGTATTTGCAGTGCATTTTTTTCTGCAGCATGTCAATTTTGTGCGGTTCTGCATCGTTTTTCACCCATTGACTTCAATTGAGTCAGTCAAATCCGCAGCAAAAATGCAGGTATAAAAATGTTTGCGGATTTTCTGCGGATTTGCAGAGTTATTGTTTGTATTTTCACATACTTCCTATGGTGTTTTCACTCATCTGTGTGACAGCGTGGGAAATACCAGCGCGGTGGTTCTTATCGGCAGTAACTCAACCGCCAGTAAGACCGTCGGTCAGAGCACTGCGGGGTCATGCTGTCAGATGTCAGCATGACCCCGCAGCTGTGACTGTGACCCACAGAGGTGACCTGCAGTAAAACGCTTACCACAGATCAACAGGCGTGGGATGATGAGACTACTTCTCCCATCAGGCTACGTCTGCTGTCACTGATAACAGTGACAGCAGGAGCCACTGATGGGAGATGTAGTCTCATCTGCCAGCACCTGTGCTCACAGTTAAAAAAAAAATTACATAAATATTCAAATAAAAATCATAAACACATTATACTCACCTAACACCAAATCCCAGATGCCCTCGACTCCTAGAAAAAATGTAAATAAAAAAAACAACATATGCTCACCTTAACGCCCAATCCCAGATGGCTTCGTCTCCTAGAAAAACATCAAAAATAATAAACCTACATATTAGTCACCTGTCTGCAGTAGTCCACGTAATCCCGAGTGTCTCAAGGCTATCGGAGGATGTGACTGCTCTAACCGTCCACCGGCGATACACTGACAGGAAGTAATCACTCCTGCAGTGTATCACTGAGCTGCTGTGAGAGAGTTCATCAGCTGAATATGAACCCCACTTGCCACCATTACAGGGCAAGTGGGAAGAGCAAGGGTAAGTGTCAGATTTGTTTCATCTTATAGATGCACTTTTACTGGGGCGGCTGAGAGCTGATGTTTTTAACCTGGGACGGGGCCAATATCCATGGCCCCTTCCTAGGCTATTAATATCAACACACAGCTGTCTACCTAGCCTTTGCTGGTTAGATTTTATAGGGGGACCCTATGTCAATTTGTTTCTGGGGTCCCCCTGTAAACTAGCCAGTAAAGGCTAAGCAAACAGCTGTGAGCTGATATTAATAGCCTGGGAACTTTTATAGTTATTGGCTTCTTCCCAGAAAGTTAACATCAGCCCTCAGCCGTTGGCTTTCCCTCTGCTGGTTATTAATAATTTTTAATATTTTTTCTTTAAAATTAACAGCTGCTGTTTGGTTACAGCCTCTGTACCTTCACTCCTACATAGACTGGTTACAGTGTGTGTATGTGTGTGTTTACTTACCAACTTTGTAATAAAGGTGTTGGGCTGACACCTTTTCTTTACCAAACCTAAGGCTAGGTGTCAATGACAGCTGCTGACACCAAGCCCTAATCCCATTACCCTGATGCCACTCCATCAGAATGAAAAAGATGGTGTTGATCCACGAAATTACATCACAAAACTTTTTTTTAAATATTTTTATTTAGCTCAAAAAAGCCATCATTGCTGTACAAAAACATGAGAAAAATGTTTTTTTGCGTTTTTCCTGCAGAAATTTCTGCAAGCAAATACTCAACGTGCACACATAGCCTTATAAAGAATTCTGAACCCATTTTATTGAATTAATTTAAAGGATTTTTCCCAGTCTGTTGGATAGGTTACAAATCATCCATAATATATCTTGCCAGTCCATATACCAGGGGAAATTTACATGTTTTTACCACACTGGTTAACTTAACCCAACTTTATAAAAAAATATATCTTAAGCTATATAATTACTGTTCGTCTTATTTTCTGCTTCTTCTACTTTTTGGCAAGCAATGAAGTGTTAATTTTATTTCAGTAGAACAATGTGCAGATCTTACACATTACCATAATTAAAACTCTTCCTTATAATTAATGGGACTTTCAGTTCTTAAAACCAATTTCACAACAATACAATCTGCATACAATATTGAATACATCTCTCGGACCTGATGATGGACTTTTACATCCATGTAAGAATGGCTGTATAATCCATTATCAAAGTTTCCTTGCCTGGTAATAAAAGGAGCAAGTCTAGTTCTAGAAAAATGCTTATTTGAGTAGTATATCGCCTTTAAATGCATAAACTTTTCCTACTTTTTACTTTTTTTCCTACCAATTATGGCTATGTTCACACGTTTCGTTTTTGCTGCGTTTTTTTTTTTAATGGAAATTTTGAGCTGTGTTTTACAATATCAGCAAAAGCTATAAGGCTATGTTCACACGATGCGGTTTTTGCTGCGGATCCGCAGCGGATTTGCAGCTGCGGATCCGCATCCTTTTTCCATGCAGGGTACAGTACAATGTTACCCTATGGAAAAAAAAAACCGCTGTTCCCACGTTCCTTTTTTTCCGCTGAAAAATCCGCACTGATTTTCTGCGGAAAAAAAGAAGTACCATGTCAATTCTTTCTGCGGATTCCGCAGCGGGTTTCCACCTGCACCAATAGGAAAATGCAGCTGGAAACCCGCAGTGGAATCCGCAGTAGAAAAAGGATAGAAAACCGCAGTGAAAACCACCGCAGGTTTTGCACTGCGGTTTTGCAAAATCAGGACCTGAAAAATCCGCAGCGAAAAAAGGATCGTGTGAACAAGCCCTAAGATTTGAGAAATCTCATGCACACACATTGGTTTATTTTACTGACCGATTTGGAAACTGCTGCATGTCACTTCTTTCAGCGTATTTGCAGCGTTTTTTTTCACTTAAAATGCAGTAAAAACGCACATGTGAACATAGCCTGTAAGTAATTTGATTTATCAGTACTGTATGTATCATATGTCCACTCTACACAGTAATGTATTCAGTTTTTTCAGCATTGTTGTTTTATTTCTGTTGCACTTGACAGATTTTTCACTTGAAGGGAATCTGTCAGGATGACGAGCCCTCCTATGTCGTCTGTATGTGCATGTAGGTTATAGGAAGCTGAATAAAATGAGACCTTGATATCTGCGATCCAGTGTCTTATTTCAGAGAAATCCATGTTTTTCTTAATATGTAAATGAGCTTCTAAGGTCTATGGGCCGGACATAGATCTCCCTTAGAATCTGCCTCCAGAGCTTATTTTAAATGAAAGGGGGAGTTACCAGTGTGAGACATGTAGATCAGGAGAGCAGACTGTCAGTCATTACATGTCTCACATTGGTAACTCCCACTTTGCTTTGAAACAAGCTCTGATGGCAGACTCTCTGGGAGATCTATGTCTGACCCATATATCTTAACAATATAATATAAAAAAAGTGAATATTTCTCTGGAATAATTCCTCAGATGGCAGATATCAAGGTAGCATTTTATTCATCTTCCTATGACCTGCGTTCCCATATCACAGGCCAACAAAAAACAACTTTTTTTATGTTTCTTTGATGAAAATAGGCAAATATTACTAATTTTGGGTCGAGAAACTCAAATATACCCACAGAATTGTTTAATTAGCTCTCGTTTTTTAGATACACGCCATGGATGTATGTGCTGTAGGTAGCGAGAAGCATTCATTACAAGAGTATAAATTGCACACAAATGTCATGTTCAAACTTGAAATATTGTTTAAAATATGATTAAAATAGCAAGAACACAATACATTAACTGAACACAACAGTTCAGACAAGACCTATTCACGAGAACGCTTTCTTTTTGCTTGTCTATTGAAGTTTTCTTCTGGTACATCTCTGATTAATGTCCAACAGTAGTCTGCAAGCATGGAAGCATTCCACTTGCCCTGATATCTTTGTTCCATATTTAAAATATCTTGGTGGAATCGCTCACCATGCTCATCGCTTACTGCACCACAATTGTCCGGGAAGAAATCCAGATGAGAGTCCAGAAAGTGTATTTTTAATGACATGTTGCAGCCTAATTTATGATACTTCGTAAGAAGGTTATTCACAATATCAACATAGTTATCAACTCGTCTGTTTCCCAAGAAGCCACGTACAACATCTCTGAAGGCTTGCCATGCCGCCTTCTCATTGCCTTGTAGGATCTCGTCAAAATTTCCATCCCTAAGTAGGTCACGAATTTGAGGACCAATGAAGACACCTTCTTTCACTTTAGCATCACTGAGTTGTGGAAACTTCCCTCTGAGGTACTTAAAAGCATTTCCTTCTTGGTTCATTCCCTTAACAAAATTTTTCATAAGACCAAGTTTAATGTGTAGCGCCGGCAGAATGATTTTACTGCGTTCAACAAGTGGACAGTGTTGAACATTCTTAATTCCAGGACACATTTTGTCCCTTGTAGGCCACACTTTTATATTGTAGTGAGAAGATCTAGCACGGCTGTCCCACTCACATAGGAAACAGCAATATTTTGTGTATCCCAACTGCATGCCTAACAATATTGCAACCACTTTCAAGTCTGCACAGATCTGCCATTGGTGGTCACTGTATTTTATTGCGTCCAGAAGCAGTTTCATATTGTTGTAGGTTTCTTTCATGCAAACAGCATGGCCTACAGGAACGGAAGGAAGAACATTTCCATTGTGCAATAGTACAGCTTTTAAACTAACCTTTGAACCGTCGATGAAAAGTCTCCAATCTAGTGGGTTGTACTGAACATTCATAGCGGACATTAAACCATCAACACTGGTGCAGAAAACGAGATTGTCTTGCTTTTTAAAATAAACATGTAAATCTCTTTGTCGATGCCTATAGGCAGTCACTTTAACATTGTACAGTAGAAAGTTCCATTGTTTTAATCTTGAAGCCAGAAGCTCTGCCTTTTCTTTCGACAGGTCCAGGTCGCGTATCAGATCATTGAGTTCACCCTGAGAAAGCAAATGTGGTTCATTTGATGCAGACTGTGAATCATATTCAAGATCTTGTGATGAACTTCTGGGCGATTCTTCCTCCTGATCTGATTCCAGTACATATTCCTTTGGAGGGCGAGGAACGGGAAGATCTTTCCCATGTGGGACTGGTCTTATAGCCGAGGGGATGTTAGGGTACTCAATAGTCCCCTTCTTTTTTCTTGACATGCCATGCTGAAGAGGAGCAACCATGCAGAAATAGCAGTCGTCTACATGATTTCTTGGCTCCCTCCAAATCATTGGCACACCAAAACGCATAGAACGTCCTTTATTCTTCAACCATGCAACCAGATTTACTGAACAACTATTGCAGCAAATGTGTGGAGCCCAGGGCTTCTCCTGATCACCAACCTTTACACCAAAGTAATGATGGTAAGCAGTCTTCACAAGTGGAGTAATTGGTCTTCTTTGGTTGGCAAATGTCACATAACCACACACGTAACAAAAATTGTTAACAATATTTGCACATTTACGAGGCATTTTCAAAGTGTAAATTCTCTCCACAAAATTACTGCAACAAGAGAAAGAGACTTCAATTAGTACAAACTATGCAGACACAATGAATAAAATGGCTGACATTGGTTCAACAGGTCTGTAATCAGGTTTACCAATACACATTTGTTGAAAATTCAAAATTTCCCTATTTTCCTGCATAATAATCTTAACCCCTTCCCGACATGTGACAGTATAGTATGTCACATGTCGGGACCCCCGCTTTGATGTGCGCTCCGGCGGTGAGCGCACATCAAAGTCGCGACATGTCAGCTGTTTTTTACAGCTGACATGTGCGCGCAATAGCGGCGGGTGAAATCGCGATCACCCGCCGCTATTAACTAGTTAAATGCCGCTGTCAAACACAGACAGCGGCATTTAACTACCGCATCCGGCCGTGCGGCCGGATATGAGCGCATCGCCGACCCCCGTCACATGATCGGGGGTCGGCGATGCATCAGGAAGGTAACCATAGAGGTCCTGGAGACCTCTATGGTTACTGATTGCCGGTGGCTGTGAGCGCCCCCCTGTGGTCGGCGCTCACAGCACACCTGCAATTCTGCTGTGTAACAGCGATCTTATGATCGCTGCTGCATAGCAGAGCCGATCGGGCTGTGCCTGCTTCTAGCCTCCCATGGAGGCTATAGAAGCATGGCAAAAGTAAAAAAAAAAAGTTTTTAAAAATGTGAAAAAAATAAAAAAAACATAAAAGTTTAAATCACCCCCCTTTCGCCCCAATCAAAATAAATCAATAAAAAAAAACCCCAACCTACACATATTTGGTATCGCCGCGTTCAGAATCGCCCGATCTAGCAATAAAAAAAAAGCATTAACCTTATCGCAAAACGGCGTAACGAGAAAAAAAATCGGAACGCCAGAATTACGTTTTTTTGGTCGCCACGACATTGCATTAAAATGCAATAACGGGCGATCAAAAGAACGTATCTGCACCAAAATGCTATCATTAAAAACGCCAGCTCGGCACGCAAAAAATAAACCCTCACCCGACCCCAGATCACGAAAAATGGAGACGCTACGGGTATCGGAAAATGGCGCAATTTTGTTTTGTTTTGTTTTTTGCAAAGTTTGGAATTTTTTTTCACCACTTAGGTGAAAAATAACCTAGTCATGTTAGGTGTCTATGAACTCGTAGTGACCTGGAGAATCATAATGGCAGGTCAGTTTTAGCATTTAGTGAACCTAGCAAAATAGGCAAGCAAAAAACAAGTGTGGGATTGCACTTTTTTTGCAATTTCACTGCACTTGGAATTTTTTTCCCGTTTTCTAGTACACGACATGGTAAAACCAATGATGTCGTTCAAAAGTACAACTCGTCCCGCAAAAAATAAGCCCTCACATGGCCAAATTGACGGAAAAATAAAAAAGTTATGGCTCTGGGAAGGAGGGGAGCGAAAAACGAAAACGGAAAAACGGAAAAAGCTCCGGGGGTGAAGGGATGACATGTATCTCAGCAACAAGAGCTAATAATGATTTTTAAGTAACATATTCGTTTTTAGGATGCTAAAATTATTACAAACCAGCTATTTTCATTTCAGACACATTTTCACTGTTGGCCAGTGATATAGACAGTTCAGGAGAGTTTATCCAAATGACAGATTCCCTAGTGTGGAGCTTATGATACAGATCTGGCTTGTAGTATGTACTATAGTGTATATGGGAAAAATAAGACAAAGGACATATATATATATTCCTAAATGTGTGCATTATTATTATTATTATTATTATTATTATTACTATTATTTATATAGCACCATTAATTCCATGGTGCTGTACATTAGACGGGGTTACATCATCTAAGTATCTTTCTATTGTCTCCATAAACAAGACAACTGGGTGTGATTTTTGGTGACTGCAATAAATAAGAGCAAATCAGTTTCCAATAAAAGAGGGACTACTGCCCCTATCCTATAGGTCAGGAAAGGGGAACCATTTGGATAATTATACCATCTTTTGGGGGCCGTACAAATAACGCTCTAACTCCGCCCACAAAATACGTCTGACGGTGGCACTGGTGTCAGGACATAATCTTTCGTTGCACGCGCCTCTGCATTCAGTAGTGAACACTGCATGCGCATGCACGCGGAGCAAGAAAAATTTAGAGGGCTGGTGGCCCTTAAAATACAGCTTGTGGCCCAAGAGCTATGGTCCCTGGAAATCTGCCCAGAGGCGGATAAAAGCTCATCGAAGGCCATAAGCGGCCCGCAGACCTGAGGTTTCCCAATCTTTTAGGGGGGACTAGTCATATAAAAATATAAAATCATACAGTATATTATATAGTTATAGTTAAATAATATAAACATAATATAAAATAAAGAAGAGGTGACAGTACCAGATATCAAGTGGTCCAATAACACCTTTATTAATCCAGCTAAGTAGAGATACTTGCTTGAAAATGACTACGTGACTCAAAGCTATGGAGTGGTGGTCTTACTGATTCTTCGTTTACACAGGGACCCCTATTCTCAGGATCAGAGGAGGCCCCAGTGGTCAGTCTCCGATCAATCTTAAGGACTTTAATGGCCCAACCCATTGAGGGCACTGATCATGCTACTCTAAAACCTTCTGACACTGGTAGAGCTCTCTGATGTGCCAGGAATCTTTCCCATCATAGGTAACAAATATTGTACACAACACCAGATGTGAACACCGCCTAACCATCAGCTTAGAGTCTCCCAAAAATTATAATTTTTCCCCAACCTCAGTGCAGCGTCTCAATGTTTCTCAACCATGGAGAACCTGCCATCCAGCGTGAAGACTCTGCCGCCGATCCCGCCGGCTCATAGACGTGATATCAATTGTAGGCGGTTCGTATCGTTGCACGGTCGAGTGTTGGAGCGTTTTGGATTTTTTTTTTACTTAATTGTTCCGTTTTTCTGGAGTGTTGTGAATTTTCCATGTGCTTGGAGTAGGTCGCATTGTGCGCAGCTATAATAACTCGGCACATTCATTTGCCTTCCTTGGCGGAGGTCCATTCTACTGATACAATCTGCACCTGGTTCGTTTTTTAAGTTTATGAGGTTTTCTTTTTATGATTATTTTATGGGATATTGAAAACAGAAATTTCATTTTTTTAAGCATCTTATTTACAGCGTTAATATTTAGAAAAGGAATGTAATGCAATAATATAGAGAACATTTATGGTTACGTCTGGATTAGCAAAGTTATTGTGAAATACCATAATAAAAAATGTATAATTTATGGAAGGAAATCATCCAGTCTCCCAAATTCATTATCCGGAGTGGAGCACGGCTACAAGCAGTATATTTCGCTGGAGGTTCCAGTATTTCCATGTATTATATAGGCACTGATTTCAATGAGAGCTGTGAAATGTTCCATTTTGACTGTGGTGGCGCTGCAGGTGCCAAGTTCCACCATTTTTTATTTTGTTTTGGCAACTGATCAATTTTTATGTACCGTCTTTTTCAGACTATAAGACGCACTGGACCATAAGACGCACCCCAAATTTTGCAGAGGAAAATAGGAAAAGAAAGATGGGGGTCCGTCTCATAGTCCAAATTTAAGGCATCTTACCTGTGGAGGCGGGTCACAAGAGGCGGCAACAGAAATGGAGCAATGCTACAGGGCATGGATGGGAAAAGTGAGTGCCCCAGTGGTGCGATGCTGTGGGCCCGGTGTTGGTGGTGAGGCAGAGTGAAGTGCATTGGTTTCTCAGCGGGCGTGGGCTTCAGGGAAATGGCTGCCTCCGGCGTCGCTTGAGCAGATTGAGATCTCGGCCATTTTCCTGAAGTCGTGGGTTGCTGGGAAAGCAAAGCACCCCACTCTACTCACCACCGACACTAGGCCCGCAGCATCCCACCACTTCTGCCACCGCTGGCCTCCTGAAGAAGGGACCCTGCCTCCCGTGATCCAGCTCCACCCCCGCCGAAACCCCCTGGTAAGCTACATTTGGACTATAAGACGCACCACTCATTCTCCCCCTAAGTTTTTGGGAAAAAGTGCATCTCATAGTCCGAAAAATATGGTAAATTATATTTTATAAGATGTTAAAAGTTCCTGTGTGAATAGAAATACTGCGCAGGTTTCTAAGGCCGTTATCACATGTTGCATTCCGAAAACTTGGTAAAAACTCAGCGATTTTACGCATTTTTTGAAAATGAAGGCAAAAACCGCATCAGGAATACATCATGTGAACAGGGACTTGGGGTTAAGCAGGAGAAAAAATTCTGATTCTGTCTGACCAGAATGGATGAAAGTCTCCCAAAAGGTTACCATTGTGACATGGAATGTGAAAGTACCGTGTCTACACCAGCGTAATCAGGTCCAAGGAATCTGTTTAGTAATCTATGCAGTTTGTATTCTAAAATCTGATGGCAGACCCGTTTTGAGGACCCTGCTTTCCAACCGCTAAATCTTTTGTATCATTTTTTTTATTTCCCTAAAGTAATAATCTGCTAATCTCTTTATTGCTAACCAAGATATATTATTTAAATTAGCATCCATGTTTTCAGAAACGTACAAGGAGAACTCGGCTAATAATAACGATTGCAGGAAGGGATGCTGCTTTATTAGGAAGAGTGATGCGCATAATGAAAATTAATTTAATATTTATTGAAGAAGCACTTACATCAAATAATGTATCCTCTTAATATATTGCAATCATCATATTATATAGCACTGTGTACTTACAATTGCTCATTTTACGTTTCTACCCAGCTAATTCTTCTCTTTTTTTTTCTGCTCTATGTAGAAACAGGAAGTCTCTTGTCCCTGCAGAAATCATTCCTCTCTTCAACTCCTGACCCAGGTGCTACGCCCCTCCCCCCTGCCATTGACTTTTGCAGTAAGTTACAGGCAAAATTGACCTCCTGTTTCTACATAGAGCTTATAAGAATTCAGCTAGTCAATTTTTAATCACGCGATGTCATAGAACTAATGGAAAAAATAACAATTTTCTGGGTAGAAAGGCAAAATGAGCAATTGTAAGTACATAAGTACACCGTGCTATATAATATGATGAGTGCAATATATTAAGAGGATGAAAATTTTCATGGGAGGAGGAGGAGTGCGTCTTTAAGTAACTTTTTTTTAGTAGCTGCGGATTTATGCATCCATTGTTCGCAGTGTGTAATGATACATTATTAATAGTGATTTTTTTTATGTACTTTGTTTTTTTTTCTCATGCTTGGGCTCCCTCTATGGGCAACTTTTTAATATAACATTACATTGATAGAAGCTAGAGATTTCCATTTGATAATAGCAATATCTCATACATTAGCATTTCTGTACCTGATTTGTAGCAATTTTTAACACATTTTTAGAATTTTTGGAATGGATCCATATTTGTAAAAGACAAGTATCAATATTGTCTGTCTGGTCTCATTTAGGAAATTTGGAAATATCACTGAGGTTGTCCAAGTGCTCATGCATGCAGCAAACGAATGCCTGCACGAGTGCTGTATTGCAGTTCTTCTGGGTTCTTATGGGTCTGTTTTGCAGTTCTTTAGAGTTATTCCCAAAATCGCAATTTATTCCCTTTCCATAGGATAAATGATAATATGTTGATTGCTGGTAACACCAGTGATCCTGAGAATTGGGCTCTGCAGCCGTGCCTTTAATGGAGCGGAGGGGCGCATGCTGGATCTCTGCCCTATCCATTGTCTATAGGACTGCTGTAGAAAGTTCAACCCCGCTCTCAGATATTTCCAGCAGTGACCAGCAGCTTATTTCCTATGGATAGTGATAATTTGTAATTTTGGGAATAACCTCATAATGTGCTAGCATGTATTGAATACATACAAGTACATAAACTTAGGGGTTAATTTTACACCAGCCTAAGTACAATATGTGCTAGACTACAGTGCTACGGTATTTTCAAGAGGCATAGGCATCTCCATACATTTATTACAATTTTTGTCTATGCTCCATAAAGTCAAATCTAAAAAAGCGATGAGCTGGTATATATGGTACTATCATTTTTTTACAATTTCTGGGGCAGTAAGACGCTCTGCGCCCTTCCATAAGACCTCTTCTACTTTTAGAAAAAAAATATTTAAAAATGCAATGATTTATTTTTTTTTTGCACAAAACAGGCGTGTGACAAAATTGAAAGTCTTGGTTGAAAAGAAATAAAAATGGCTTAATAAATCATTAATGAATTCTCTTAGTCTACTTATTTATTGATAGAGACTAGTGCACTGAGACTCATTGCTCATCGTAGAGAGACAAGGAAAGAAAAGGGGAAAATCCTTCCTGGCTCCATGTATGGCATTTTGTATAAATCCTTAGATAAATAACCCGTCTTCACTAGTAATCTAGGAACTGTAAGTTGTAAAATTATTGCAACCAAGAAAGTCACTCAAGCTAGTTTGCAGTTTTCCATATTGAATTCTTCTAGCACAACGTTTTAAATTATCACTGCTCTTACCGAAAATAATCCTTCTCTTTGTTCTCGGATACACCTTCTTTCCACTAAACGTAAACAATCCTTTGTTATGATTTCAGCTCTGGGCATTAACAAGAAGTCTTTGGTACTTTAAAGCTCCAACAAATGATCCTGATAATTTTCTTTACAAAAACAGTTCCACTCTTCAAGTAGTCATTGTTGTATGATCAATATTTGCATAAAGCAATCGTACGAGCAAATATATGAAACTATGTAGTTTATCTTATAAGAGAAATGTGCTTCTTCGTCAGACTTATGAGTGACGTCTCCCCCTCTCTCACCTCCTAAACTTACCATCCAATAAAAAACAGTTGTAATCCATCTTGCTCTGAACAAGAATGCGTCCAGCTCACTAGGGAATCAGATCAAAGCTGCCTATTGAAGTTTAGAGACAGGGAAGGAGGAGGACAGAGTAGGATAAAAAGCAAAGTGAAAGAGGCAAAGACATACTCAGAGATGCCGCTACTTTCTAGTGAGTGTTTTATCTCCTGTTTTATGGATTCACAGCTACACTGCTCAGTACTATTGTTTAATGTCCTCCATGTTGCTACTTTTTCAACAGGTCCTAAATAGAGACAGAAGACCCGGAATCCCTTATGCCTGTGTGTGCTATGTATAGAAAACCAAAAAGCATATATATATATATATATATATATATATATATATATATATATATATACACTCACCGGCCACTTTATTAGGTACACCATGCTAGTAACGGGTTGGACCCCCTTTTGCCTTCAGAACTGCCTCAATTCTTCGTGGCATAGATTCAACAAGGTGCTGGAAGCATTCCTCAGAGATTTTGGTCCATATTGACATGATGGCATCACACAGTTGCCGCAGATTTGTCGGCTGCACATCCCAAAGATGCTCCATACAAGGCAGGATGGATCCATGCTTTCATGTTGTTTACGCCAAATTCTGACCCTACCATCCGAATGTCGCAGCAGAAATCGAGACTCATCAGACCAAGCAACGTTTTTCCAATCTTCTACTGTCCAATTTCGATGAGCTTGTACAAATTGTAGCCTCAGTTTCCTGTTCTTAGCTGAAAGGAGTGGTACCCGGTGTGGTCTTCTGCTGCTGTAGCCCATCTGCCTCAAAGTTCGACGCACTGTGCGTTCAGAGATGCTCTTAGGCCTACCTTGGTTGTAACGGGTGGCGATTTGAGTCACTGTTGCCTTTCTATCAGCTCGAACCAGTCTGCCCATTCTCCTCTGACCTCTGGCATCAACAAGGCATTTCCGCCCACAGAACTGCCGCTCACTGGATTTTTTTTCTTTTTCGGACCATTCTCTGTAAACCCTAGAGATGGTTGTGCGTGAAAATCCCAGTAGATCAGCAGTTTCTGAAATACTCAGACCAGCCCTTCTGGCACCAACAACCATGCCACGTTTAAAGGCACTCAAATCACCTTTCTTCCCCATACTGATGCTCGGTTTGAACTGCAGGAGATTGTCTTGACCATGTCTACATGCCTAAATGCACTGAGATGCCGCCATGTGATTGGCTGATTAGAAATTAAGTGTTAACAAGAAGTTGGACAGGTGTACCTAATAAAGTGGCCAGTGAGTGTATATATATATATATCTCTTTATTCAAAAATATGTAGTTGTTAAAAACAAGGCTGATACCACAGGTACAAGAGGCAACGGTGGAATACCTACAGGACATGCCCCCCAAAATAGAACAGTATATCATAGAAACATATGTATGAAAATATTTAGATATTATATATTACCAAATGAGCAATTTGTAACACCCTCCCTGTGCGAGCCACGGAGAATTGAGATTAAGTAATCAGTATAGTCTGCAAGTGCAGGTCAATCTAATATAAGAAAATATCCGTGCTCTCACAGAGAAAACGAAATAAGCCATATCAACAAAGTATAGACGTACCACAATAATAAAGTATAGATAAGGTATAGTTACCTTAGAGGCGCACCCAAAGGACCCACCACACCCGACGCGCGTTTCGCACTGAAATGCTTCATCCAGGGCCTTGGTCTTGTGTGAAGTTTTGCTTTTTGGTTTTCTATATATGTTCTCTTCATGACCCAATAGGGGGTATAATTAGGTGTTTCTTTTTTTCTATGTATAGATAACATCATAGCAGCTAATCCTCACCCACTAGCTCAGAGACGACAGATAATTAAAAATGAAGTCAGAGGGTCCCCGTCGGAGAACAACATTACTTGGGGGGCCCTAATAACAGCAGTGTATCACTTACTGGGCTGCTTGTTGTAGTGTTGATAAAAATCACTGTTCTCTGACTACTGAGCTGTGTAAAACCCCGCCCACACCACTGATTGGCAGATTTTTGTGTACACTGTGCATAGACAGAAAGCTGCCAATCAGTGGTAAAGGAGGGGTTATACAGAGCTCTTGAATATTGAGGACTGTATGGCAGCAGGATTACTAGTCGTCATGTGATAATTTCCTACAGTGATTTTATACAAACTACAGCAAGCAGCCCAGTAAGTGACACATCGCTGGAATCAGGGTCTCGGCCTCTATATTATGTTGCTCTCAGATTAGGAGGAATTTCGGGTGACAGATTCCCTTTAAGGTCAAAATTGTCTGTGCCCTTAAAGTCTATGTCATCTCTTTAGTAGTAAGACCTGATTATTTGTCCTCATGTCATGTAATCGCTTTTCTATGACCCTTTTCTATGAGGAGGACCGTGTACATTTCACTTTAGCCTGATTTCTTCATTAAGTTTTTGGACTTGTGATTTCTTTTTAGTAAGTAATGATATCAGTTCTCTCGGGCCGGTAATGATGTGATGAACTTGCTCCTTTCTCAGACTTCCATGTGTCAGGGTTTTATGACTTTATATTACGAGCGCGGTCACTGATGTTCTCAGTTGACTTTTAATGTCAGCAAAGTTCTTCAACTGCGGGATTTATTGTCAGACAGGAAAGAAAAAGAAAAAAACTATTGCAGATGTTATACTGTGCCGGAATTGGCCGATCCACACGGAAAGCGCTTTTCATTTTGATTGTAGATATTTCTTCTTAGAAATATTCTATGTAGATGGAAGCAATGGACGGATGTGCGGCCGTCATATAAATGATACACTGACCTTGGGATCTACTTCATGCAACATTGGCTTTTCTGCCCTATTGTTATAAATGATCAATATACCCAGAGACAGAGAAGAGTCAGCGACATAATGTCCCCTGGAGCCCCCTGCCCTTCTACAGTAAGATTATACTGCCGGCGTCTCTTACAGGGGAGCTCGTCATCAGTGTTAATCAGCCAAATAGTATTAGATGGAGAGATGAAATTAGAAATATATTTCACATAGAAAGACTGTTATAAATGGTAAAATAAGTACTGCATATACTCGAGTATAAGCTGACCCCCTCATTTTGCCACAAAAAACTGGGAAAACTTAATGACTCGAGTATAGGCCTAGGGTGGAAAATGCAGCAGCTACCGGTAAATTTCAAAAGTAAAAATAGATACCAATAAAAGTAAAATTAATTGAGACTTCAGTAGGTTAAGTGTTTTTGAATATCCATATTGAATCAGAAGCCCCATATAATGCTCCATACAGTGTATGATGGGCCCCATAAGGTGCTCCATATTAAAATATGCCCCATATAATGCTGCACATGGCCCCATACAGATATTTGCCCCATATAATGCTGCACATGGCCCCATAAGATGCTCCATACAGATATTTGCCCCATATAATGCTGCACATGGCCCCATAAGATGCTCCATACAGATATTTGCCCCATATAATGCTGCACGTGGCCCCATACAGATATTTGTCCCATATAATGCTGCACATGGCCCCATAAGATGCTCCATACAGATATTTGCCCCATATGCTGTTGCTGCGATTAAAAATATAAAAAAAATCACACACTCACCTCTCAGGCCCCCGGCACTTGCTATATTCACCTTTCCCGTTCCACCGCCGACCGCCGCTGTGTCTTCCCCGTCCTTTGCACTGACGTACAGGCAGAGGGTGGTGCGCACTAATCGCGTCATCACGCCCTCTGACCTGAGCGTCACTGCAGAGGACGCAGAAGACACACCGGCGCCGACGGTGGAACGGGAAGCAGGTGAATATCGCGCACTGAGTTATACTCACCTGCTCTCGGCGCGGTCCCTGCATGTCTGTTCCCCGGTGCCGGCAGCTTCTTCCTGTAGTGAACGGTCACATGGTACCGCTCATTACAGTAATGAATATGCATCTCCACCCCTATGGGAGTGGAGCCGGGTCCATATTCATTACTGTAATGAGCGGTACCATGTGACCGCTCACTACAGGAAGAAGCTGCCGGCGCCGGGGAAAAGACGTGCAGGGACCGCGCCAGGAGCAGGTGAGTATTATTAGACAGCTGCCCCTCCCCCGCCGACTCCTGGGTATGACTCAAATATAAGCCGAGAGGGGCAATTTCAGCCTAAAAAAATGGGCTGAAATTCTCACTTATACTCGAGTATAATACGGTAGATACAGTAAGTAAATAGAGATATATGAAAAATGATAGATAGATGTTACATGGATGGATTTCCATAGTTAGATATTTCACATAGATAGTATTAGATAAATAGCTTAATAGGTGGACTAATGAGTAAAAATAAGTGACAGATGCGAGATACAGTAGATAGATAATAATCTTAATAATCTTTATTTTTATATAGCGCAGCGCTTTACAGTTTTGCACACATTATCATCACTGTCCCCAATGGAGCTCACAATCTAAATTCCCTTTCAGTATGTCTTTGGAATGTGGGAGAACATACAAACTCCTTGCAGATGTTTGTCCAAGGTGGGATTAGAACCCAGGACTCAGCGCTGCAATGCTACCCACTGAGCCACCGTGCTGCCCATGATGATAGGTGATAGCTAGATAATAAATAGATAATAGATAGTTAGATAGAGAGATAGATGAGAGATAGATGAGAGATAGATAATAGATGATAGATAGATGATAGATAGATAGATAGATAGATAGATAGATAGATAGATAGATAGATAGATACTGTAGATAAGAGATAGATAACACTATGTAACACAATTTTTGTTCCTGGCTTCCAAGTGTAATATTTCAACTGCTTATGTTTAAAGACGATGGAAAAACGACTTCATTCAGCACAAACGTTGATTTTATGACCATAGGGCAGAAAAATGTCATATACAGGTCCTTCTCAAAAAATTAGCATATAGTGTTAAATTTCATTATTTACCATAATGTAATGATTACAATTAAACTTTCATATATTATAGATTCATTATCCACCAACTGAAATTTGTCAGGTCTTTTATTGTTTTAATACTGATGATTTTGGCATACAACTCCTGATAACCCAAAAAACCTGTCTCAAAAAATTAGCATATTTCACCCGTCCAATCAAATAAAAGTGTTTTTTAATAACAAACCAAAAAACCAACAAATAATAATGTTCAGTTATGCACTCAATACTTGGTCGGGAATCCTTTGGCAGAAATGACTGCTTCAATGCGGCGTGGCATGGAGGCAATCAGCCTGTGACACTGCTGAGATGTTATGGAGGCCCAGGATGCTTCAATAGCGGCCTTAAGCTCATCCAGAGTGTTGGGTCTTGCGTCTCTCAACTTTCTCTTCACAATATCCCACAGATTCTCTATGGGGTTCAGGTCAGGAGAGTTGGCAGGCCAATTGAGCACAGTAATACCATGGTCAGTAAACCATTTACCAGTGGTTTTGGCACTGTGAGCAGGTGCCAGGAAGCATGAAGTGCTCCAAAATCTCCTGATAGCTAGCTGCATTGACCCTGCCCTTGATGAAACACAGTGGACCAACACCAGCAGCTGACATGGCACCCCACACCATCACTGACTGTGGGTACTTGACACTGGACTTCAGGCATTTTGGCATTTCCTTCTCCCCAGTCTTCCTCCAGACTCTGGCACCTTGATTTCCGAATGACATGCAAAATTTGCTTTCATCAGAAAAAAGTACTTGGGACCACTTAGCAACAGTCCAGTGCTGCTTCTCTGTAGCCCAGGTCAGGCGCTTCTGCCGCTGTTTATGGTTCAAAAGTGGCTTTACCTGGGGAATGCGGCACCTGTAGCCCATTTCCTGCACACGCCTGTGCACGGTGGCTCTGGATGTTTCCACACCAGACTCAGTCCACTGCTTCCTCAGGTTCCCCAAGGTCTGGAATCGGTCCTTCTCCACAATCTTCCTCAGGGTCCGGTCACCTCTTCTCGTTGTACAGCGTTTTCTGCCACATTTTTGCCTTCCAACAGACTTACCATTGAGGTGCCTTGATACAGCACTCTGGGAACAGCCTATTTGTTGAGAAATTTCTTTCTGGGTCTTACCCTCTTGCTTGAGGGTGTCAATGATGGCCTTCTTGACATCTGTCAGGTCGCTAGTCTTACCCATGATGGGGGTTTTGAGTAATGAACCAGGCAGGGAGTTTTTAAAAGCCTCAGGTATCTTTTGCATGTGTTTAGAGTTAATTAGTTGATTCAGAAGATTAGGGTAATAGGTCGTTTAGAGAACCTTTTCTTGATATGCTAATTTATTGAGACAGGTTTTTTGGGTTATCAGGAGTTGTATGCCAAAATCATCAGTATTAAAACAATAAAAGACCTGACAAATTTCAGTTGGTGGATAATGAATCTATAATATATGAAAGTTTAATTGTAATCATTACATTATGGTAAATAATGAAATTTAACACTATATGCTAATTTTTTGAGAAGGACCTGTATATTGTGTCAAAAAAAGGAAATTACACTATAACAAATTTTTATATATTTTTTTGTTTCTGGGTCCAAAGTGTGTTTTCCTAACCCGTTATGCCTAAAACAAATAGAAAATAGTTGTTGTTCCACAAAAACTTTGCTTCTGTGATCAGGACAATGAAATTTTGAAATTTGTCTGTTTTCGGGAAAATTCTCCATTCATATTTGATACTGAGTACTTCATTGTCCTGATCACAGACGCAAAGTTTTTGTGGAACAACAACTATTTTCTATTTGTTTTAGGCATAACGGGTTAGGAAAACACACTTTGGACCCAGAAACAAAGAATAAATTAAAATTTGTTACATAGTGTAATAGTTAGATAATAGATAAGAGATAGATAGATAGATAGATAGATAGATAGATAGATAGATAGACAGATAATAGATAGTTAATAGATAGATATGGTATGGGATAGATAGATAGATAGATAGACAGATAATAGATAGGTAATAGATAAAGATATAATAGATAGATGGATAAAGAGAGATAGAGATAAACACGATAGATAGTAGATACTGTAGATAGATCGTGTTTATGACCTTCACAGTATAGATACTTTGTACGAGTGTTAGAATATCACTGTGTTATTCTCTTTATAACATTTGGGCTAAACGTAAATGTTTTGTTTCTTTTCAGCTCCCAAAGAAAATGAAGAACGAGTATTCAGAGAGCGAGTGGGGCCCAGGAAGCGGCAGGGAGCCGTGCGGCGCAGGGTTCATCAAGTCAACGGGCACAAGTTCATGGCGACCTACCTTAGACAACCTACGTATTGTTCACACTGCAGAGACTTTATATGGTAAGACCGTTGTTTCCGGGGTTATTCATGTGTGACCATTGTGCGCTCTGTGACACTTTAGTATTGATGTTCGCAGGTTGTAGATCTGATCTCACCATCTTCCCTATTTCGATAAATACAGATAGGGGCATACAATGGCAGAGATGGAGAGGTAGCGCCTCCCGGATGTGGTCGGTGCCCTTCATTTACAATCAGGTGTCACCACAGACATACGTTACTCAGCGCAGGCTGAAGCGCAGTGCCATATACTGTATGTGTGGTCTGATGGTGCAGTATAAAACCCAAGAAAAATTCCTCGGCTGCACGTCTCACCCCTCCAAGGTACTAAAAAGCTTCACCTGTCAATCAACAAGCAGTTGGACAAGGTATTGGGCTGGTGGAGTGGGGACGAGGGGACAGAGACGGGGAATCACTTTATAGGGGAAGGAGAGGGGTATCGGTACTGTTCATCGCCGGTGTGCCACCATCCATGGTGTTGCAGACTGTGTACCAGCCTCCGGCAGTCCTGGACGGACATCCTTTCTCAGTTCATGACCAGGCATTTCTTGGCAAGTCACAAAGCATCCTTAGTACAGTTCATGATGCTCTAGGCCCCGAGGATTGATTCCCTGGGACATAGACCATAAAACAGCCAAAAGTTCATTTGGCTGCTGCTGGGGACAGATATCGGAGTTGATTTTCCACAGCACCCAACAGGGCCACAAATAGGCACTGCCAGAAGAAGTGCAGTGGTGTTTCCCAGTTAATGGGCACCTCGGCCACTACCTGGGGTTCCACTGTCCATGGGCATACAGGAAAGCTCTGAATGGCCATCTATGTCATGTCTTTGGTTAACCTGTCAGAAGCCATTCTTCTCCAAACAGCTGCTGTGGCAGTAGGGAGCTGTGGAGTAGACTCCATTAAAGGGGTATTCCCATCAACAAGATCCTATCCCAATATGTAGTAGGTGTAATAATAATAATAATAATA
The DNA here is from genome assembly GCF_051348905.1 of Ranitomeya variabilis. NCBI lineage: Eukaryota > Metazoa > Chordata > Amphibia > Anura > Dendrobatidae > Ranitomeya > Ranitomeya variabilis. The sequence continues at coordinate 52,754,866 of NC_135233.1, read as the reverse complement.
ATGATATTAGCAAATGCCTCCAATTAGAGGTTTAGTATAGTTCTTATGATTTGCTATATCTCTTTCCTCATGTGCAGTCATTGCAGGACCTTAGGTATCCTTGGTTAAGACCAATGATATATTGACAGTTAGCTGGTTGGTAGTGGGTGTAACCATGGATACCTAAGGTCCTGCACATGAGGAAAGAGACATAGCGGATCAAAAAAACTATACTCCATTTCTAGTTGGAGGTATTTGCTAATATTATTATTATTACACCTACTACATATTGGGCTACGATCTTGGAGATGGGAATACCCCTTTAAGTCCTTTGCGCTGATAAGCTTGTGGATATTTTTGGTTTCAACAAGTCAGGCTTGTGTTCTCCGAGCTTGTGCCCCTCTCGTTCCCTGACAAACCGGAGTCATCCTGATAATACCAATTGTTGGGTCCCAGTTGTAGGGGTAGGAGCTGTCCCAGCCGAGCCGGACAAGGTGCTGCCGTGACCGGTGGGACGTAATGTAACTGTATTTTGTAAGTTGTATATTTATTTTTTACGAACATATAAAGGGGTAGTCCAACTGAGAGTGATCGAAACTGAGTATGGATTAATAAAAGAATTATCCAGGACAACCTTATTAACCCCCAGTTATCTATTTTTACTTAAACGCATGCATATTGAGTGAAAAATAATTTTTGCAGTTGTGTTTCATTAATGGCAGTCCGACATCCCAAAATATATATTAGATGAGCTATACAGTGTTGTAGGGGACTTGGCCCCTATAACAGCCACACTTGTACTGTACCTGTTCCTGGTGCCGTGCCCGTGTAAAGAATGATTCATTCATAAGCAAATGCATATTGCTGCCCTCCCCCCACTACTGATTGATAGTGATCGTTTCCCGGTCCGGTCACTGTCTGAATGCCGCCAACAGCTACGCACGCACACAGCGGCCAATCATTCTCCTCCGTCTCCATTCTTCTGAGGCCGCTTACTCCACTAATATAAATGTAGCAAGTGACATCAAACAAAAATAGACAGGGAGGAGAACGCGCGTCGCAGTGTCCATGCAGAGCTGCAGACACGCTGAGGATTGGTATGCTCCTGAAGATAGAAGATTGGACAAATCCTTTAACTGCTCTGGAAGTTCCATGCTTACATGCTATAGCACTACAGAGCTATATACTCTGTAATAAAGAGTTACACACTCACAGTCACATCCAGCTCACTGACTGATTCTCAGTTAACTCATGCTGCAGCCAGCAGTAGACACTATTTGGTTAATATGTAAATGAAATCAGTTTTCGGGGTAAAAGTGATAACAGGAAATTGCATTGTGATATAATCAATCATAGACAATGCCCTGCACCTAAAAAAAAATGTCAAAATAATCTTGTCATTGCACTGTCCCTTTAAGGGCTGTCTTCACATTGTGTCCTATTAATATCTCCGGTTGCAGCATTTCCTATTTTGTAAACTGACATAAAGGAAAGAAGGGTCACCTCCATTGTCTGCAGCCGTAGATGCGATTCCTTGCTTCCTCCCGGTAGCTAGAAAAGGATTGCAAGTGTGGAAGGGCAAGGTGGGCTTCCAGAAGACCGTGGGGGGATGCGTTGTGCTACAGATCTTCTCTTTTTAAATATTTGCTCTTAGGTTTTCCTGAACCTGGTGATCGTCATTTGCAGAAGCATAAAATCCATAACTGTCACAGTCATTTATTGCCTACTGAATGAAACACAGACGGGGTTCAATAAAGTAAAGAATGAACGGTGTTTCCTGCTAGTGCCAAAATGACTGATCAAACCAAGCACAGGTGCTCAGTGCAGTGCCCCTTCCTACCTGCTCTACTTTCCATCGATCTCTGCCCTTCTCTGGTTCCTGTAAAGCCAGAGCTGTCAATCAAAGAAGAGGCGATGGGAAGGTGAACTGAACTGCTCTGCCAAGCCAAGGGTGCTCTGAGTGCTTGGTTTGATCAGTCATCTTGTGCAAATATTCACTAACGTAGACGGCTCAGCGGAGCTAGAAGGGCCTGTGGAAATCAAATTTGACATTTTATTATGTTTTTCGATTTCTCCATCAATTAACATTCACTGCTGATATTACCAGAGATTGATTAGAAATGTGTTGACAAGAGGAATAATAACACCCAGTAGTCAATTAATTGAAACTTTTCTAGGAGGAATAACAGAGTCTACCAAATTAGCATTAAAGGGGTTGTCTGGTCCAAACCGATAAGTCTGCAATCACTCTGCGTGACTGCAGACTTATGAATCCCCCAGCGCATGCACTGTGCGCTACGAGGATTCTTTGGTTTCAGACCCAGGATCGGTCACCCCCAGACGAAGCTTTTGCGAAACGGCATAGGGGTTGGGGAGGCGTCACGGCTGTCATGGTTTTCTGAAGGTCCCGGCTCAGGTTCTCATGCTGCTGATATTTTCAGGAGATGTACACTTCTTTTTTATTTGATTTTACTAATTCCATTCTGGTCCTTGTAGCACTTTAGCTGTATAGCATTGTGTCTATGTATACAGTATATATATATATATATATATATTTATATATTTATATTTATAGGTCCATTAGTGACCAGCACTTCTATTTTTATTGTCATCAGGAACCATATGCTGTATTTTCTATTCTCAGCAGCCTTTTTTTGTTCCTTATTGACCCGTTGTTATTTATTCATTCTGCTGTTCTTTGAGGCACTATGCACTTTATGTTCAAAAATTTAACAGCTCGGCATTAATATTAGTGTGGTTTATATAAAGAGCCTAGTTGTTGTAATATATAATAATAATAATCTTTATTTTTATATAGCGCTAACATATTCCGCAGCGCTTTACAATTTTGCACACATTATCATCACTGTCCCCGATGGGGCTCACAATCTAAATTCCCTATCAGTATGTCTTTGGAATGTGGGAGGAAACCGGAGTGCCCGGAGGAAACCCACGCAAACACGGGGAGAACATACAAACTCCTTGCAGATGTTGTCCAAGGTGGGATTAGAACCCAGGACTCCAGCGCTGCAATGCTATCCACTGAGCCACCGTGCTGCCCATATATTTCACCTTTTATCAAATTACACGTGACCAACCTTTCATCAGTGACCACCTACATACGTAGTCCTTATTGTGTACCTTTCCCTTTTTGGAGGTTCTTTCCCCACCCTGTTTTTTTATGGTTTTATATTTATATGTTATTTCAATAAAGATTACGTTTTTACCAATTAGTTGAAATCACTTCTGTGACCTATGGTGGCATTACCATCAGTGACAGTTACTTTTCTAAATTGTATTTGAAGTGTCTAGTATCCTTTTTTTTTTTGGACATACGTGATTTACCGATATAAGCAGATAGTTTTCACTGGGGGTGTGTGCTTCTTCTCCCTGTATGATGTTGACCAATCATACGCAGGCAGCAACACTCAGGGGAAGGAAAACCACGCCTAGATAATAGTACAGGACAGATCATTATATGTGAGACATATAATGATAGACAGCCTGATCTCACTGCAGAGCGATTACAAGTTGCTGTGAACACAGCAGACAAGAGTGACTACTGACTGACACCTTTGAGCTTTCATCTTTTTGCAGTCCATGTTAGGCCAAGACATAAGTGTGATTTCTGTCATCTTTGAGAGCTCATCTCCAGACAGGCAATGTGGGGGGAGGGGCAGTACAACAGAGGTGACTATGAGTGGAGGACCACTGATAGAAGGGTTTGTAATGTGACACAGCTAAGCTCAGCTGCACAGCCCCTCCCCCAACATGGACTGCAAAGAGATGAAAACTCAAAGGTGTCAGTAATGACACTAAGGTGTACTTACTTACAGCAGCTTGTAATTACTGCAGTGAAATCATGCTGCCTGTCATACAACTCACACACTGAGCAATCTACTCTAAGCTATGGTGGGGGGTGTTCTCCTTTCCCTTGAGTGTTGCTGCTTCCTTGTGATTCGGAAAAGACGTACACGCCCCCAGTGAAATCTCTCTGATAACGCCCACTGAGACTTAACAAAAATTAACTCATTAGCTATCAAATACTTTGTATGCTAATATCTCTGCAACAAAGAGGATAAATTAAAATAAAATCAACATCTTATTCTGCTGTGCAGCCACTATTACGTCCTGTATCCAGTTCAACATGAAACATTTGGTGAAAGGTCTTCTTTAAAGGGAACCTGTCACCAGGTTTGGCCGATATGAGATGCGGCCACCACCTTTCAGGGCTGATATACAGCATTCTATAATGCTGTATATCTGCTCCCAACCCAACTTGGAAGAACTGAAAAATACGTTTTATTATACTCTCCTGCGGGGCGGTCCGGTTCGAGGGATGTCGCTCTTCTTGGTCCAGCGCCTCCCATCTTCTTGCGATGCCGTCTTCCTTCTTGGTTCGTGTGGATGACGCGTTCCTGCATGATCCACGCAGTCTCCCCGGCATCAAGCACCTGCGCAGACGTACATATCTGTCCTGTTGAGGGCAGAGCAAAGTACTGCAGTGCGCAGGCGCCGGGAAAGGTCAGAGAGGCCCAGTACCTGCACACTGCAGTACTTTGCTCTGCCCTCAACAGGACAGATAAGTACGTCTGCGCAGGAGCGCGATGCCGGGGAGACTGAGACTGAGAACCAGAAAGGAAGGCGGTGATTGTAAGAAGATGGGAGGCGCCGGACCAAGAAGAGTGACACCCCTCGGACCGGACCGCCCCGCAGGTGAGTATAATAAAAGTTATTTTTCTTCTCTTGCAGGTCGGGTTCGGGGTTTATATACAGCATTATGGAATGATGGCCGTATCTCATATCGGCCAAAACTGGTCACAGGTTCCCTTTAACTATTTTGAACTATTAAAGGTAAACATGTCACTGGTGTGATCATCTGACATATGCTAATATATATTTTTTTCTATTTGCAGGGGTGTAATAGGGAAACAGGGTTACCAATGTCAAGGTAAGAATATTGATTCTATGTATCTATCTATCTATCTATCTATCTATCTATCTATCTATCTATCTATCTATCTATCTATCTATCTTTCTATTATCTCTCTACCTCATATCTATCTATCTATCTATTATTTATCTATCTATCTATCTATCTATCTATCTATCTATCTATCTATCTAATATCTATCTATCTAATATCTATCTATCTATCTATCTATCTATCTATCTATCTATCATATATCTGTCTATCTGTAATCATCTCATATCTTTCTATCTGTCTGATCTGCATTATATGTAAGAATAGGGAGTTTCTCTCTGGGAAATCTCGTCTCAGATCTGTAAACTTGTTTTAGTTTGAGATGAGAACAGGGTGGAAAATGTTTGCTTCTGCCAGTTTTTCCGTTCTCATGCTCCTTATTGGGTGTCTTATCTCCACCCGTCCTGCCCTGCCTGTGGCCTTCACTTTTCATGTGTGTGTTTTATCTGTGCAGTATGAAGAGCTGCCATGCTGAGCTTACAATTAAAGCCTCTGGCAGAAGGTATACTCACCATTGCTGCACATGATGTCTGCGATTTCTGGTCAAGGCTAATAGAACTTTACTGAATCCTTCTAATTATATTCCCATTATACTGGATGAATGGCCGATGTGATACTATTATGCTGACATCTCATCTGATTTTTTGACATTTGATCTGTTCTCCTCGGCTTCACATTGTATAATATAGACATAATTGCTTTTGACTTCCTGTAGGTGTCACTAGAGATGCATATTTCTTCCTCTTTGAGGAGAGCTGTTTTACATACTTTTCCCAGGGTGCATTGCCAGTAAGACACCTTGCAATAGTAGAGACTCCTCAAGACCAATCGGAATGTTTCTTTAGTTGAACAAAATATTAGGAATAATTTATTTATTATATGCTCTGCAACTGAACTCTCTCACAGACCTAAACTATATCACAAGTACAACCTAGGAGAGGTAGCTAGCCTGTTAACCCTTGTCAGACCCTTTACCGAGCCTTGCATCATGACCAGGGATAAATCTACAAACCTCCTGTTTTGGGTCTTTGCCCCTCTTCAGTGTAGAGCAGCGTCTGAGTGAGTTGCATTTGAGGCAGGGTACACCCATAGATTATTCCATGTAAGACTCCTTACACAGCTGGTGTTTTTAAAGAGAACCTGTCACTTGCTTAAATTTTTTTTAGTTAAATACTTTGTAAAAGATCTCCCTGATCCAGACACTCTTTTTCTGGTTGTGCTGCGTCACTCCATTGCAGAGATATTCATATTTGTTTCTTCTGGAGCACACTATGTGAAATCTCTGCTTTACTGGGCATTTTTTTTCAGTCTTCTTTTGGGGTGTTTGCCTCACCCATCCCTCCCGGATGCTGCCAATCACAGCTTGGCATCTGATTTAGCAGTCTATCAGTCTCAGAGGCTGTGTACCTCCCCAGAGAGGAAACATCCAGTTGGTAGAGATAGAGAAAGTAGAGTAGAGATTTCACATGGTGTGCTACCGAAAAAGCAAATGTGAATATCTCTGTAATGGAGTGACGCAGCACAAAACCGAAAACAGTGGCAGAATCAAGGCAACTCATGAATTGTTGGAAGGTATTTAACTCATTTCTTTTTAGCAAGTGAAAGGTTCTCTTTAAGGAAAACCAGCACTTTAACCCATGTTGCCCCAGGCAAACTTCATGTTACACTGATGAGGGGCAAACATCCCAAAACAAGCTGTTTGTAGATTCTGGTTTGGCATTTATCACTGGTCATGTTGCAAGGCTTATTACATTGACCTGGAGGGTAGCTGCCTCTCCAAGGTGGTGCTTGCAAAATTGTTCCTTTTGTTCTGCGAGAGGGCAAATTTACAAAGCTTTCTCCCATACAGGATTACCTTTTGCTCTCCATACTCAGCTGGTCTGTATATGGACAGTCAAAACTTCCCTTACATTATTATATGTTGCAATTTATACAAAGTAATCCAAGCAATAGGTTAAGATCCAAAACTCTGTGCTTATTAATTTAATAATATGTGGTTCAGCTTCAAGGCTCCAAATCCCCAGCTTTTCATCTCATTACCATAATTAAATTAATTCCTACTACCTACAGGCAACACTAGGGGGAGCTCATTAAAAACAGGTATACAGGTCCTATGAATTATGGTATATCTCAGTAACCTGCCCTTAGGGATGACTGCACGCATCTAGAATTCTATCATTTTTATTAGTGATGAGCAAACGTGCTGGGATAAGGTGTTATCTGAGCATGCTCGGGTGCTAACCAAGTCCACTTCAGCGTGCTCGAATAATATGTTCGACAGCCACAAAACATGCAGGGATTGCCTAACACCTTATCCAAGCACGTTCGCTCATCACTAATTTTTATAAATAATATTTTTCAAATAAAGATAGAAAGTTTCCCGTATTTCAAAGGGAACAATAAAAAAAAAGAAAAAGAATATGTAATGCATTTTGAACCTGACATTCAGTGTTTAGGTATGAAGATGATACATTTTTAACGTTGCAAAGGCTATGTGGGGTTTCTCTCCATCCAATACAACAATCATGTAAAAATAAACAAATCTATAAATAAAATAAAATAATAATATATAAATAAAATAAAATGTAAGCGCTGCCCAAAGGAACAAAGAAAGAGTTGTCTAATTGGTCATGTCTATTGGCAGCTCACTCAGCCATTAGAAAAAAATTGGAAAAATACTCCCTCTCTGTGAGTGAGATATACAGACTGATAACATTCATCTATAAAATGAAGACATTTTCTTTATTTGTTCTCATAAATAACTTCAATTAAAAAAATAATGTTTTCTTATGGTCTGATTATGTAGATAGAAACCCAATTTCTAAATGTTAAAACTGGTGTCAACTTGATCTCCCAATACCAATTTACGTTTTTACATTGTCTGTTCAAAGGAACTATCATTGGGTGTCAGGGACACCAAATAGCCTTCCCTAATAAAACTCCAAACCATTAGTATTCTACCGTATGGGTATTGGGTGATAGGGACCGTGGGTGACAAGGACACCAAATAGCCTTCCCTAATAAAACTCCAAACCATTAATATTCTACCACTTGGGTATTGGGTGATAGGGACCGTGGGCGACAAGGACACCAAATATCCTTCCCTAATAAAACCCCAAACCATTAGTATTCTACCGTTTGGGTATTGGGTGACAGGGACTGTGGGTGACAAGGACACCAAATAACCTTCCCTAATAAAACTCCAAACCACTAGTATTCTACCGTTTAGGTATTGGGTGACAGGGACTGTGGGTGACAAGGACACCAAATAGCCTTCCCTAATAAAACTCCAAACCATTAATATTCTACCACTTGGGTATTGGGTGATAGGGACCGTGGGCGACAAGGACACCAAATATCCTTCCCTAATAAAACTCCAGACCACTAGTATTCTACCGTTTGGGTATTGGGTGACAGGGACTGTGGGTGACAAGGACACCAAATAACCTTCCCTAATAAAACTCCAAACCACTAGTATTCTACCGTTTAGGTATTGGGTGACAGGGACTGTGGGTGACAAGGACACCAAATAGCCTTCCCTAATAAAACTCCAAACCATTAATATTCTACCACTTGGGTATTGGGTGATAGGGACCGTGGGCGACAAGGACACCAAATATCCTTCCCTAATAAAACTCCAGACCACTAGTATTCTACCGTTTGGGTATTGGGTGACAGGGACTGTGGGTGACAAGGACACCAAATAACCTTCCCTAATAAAACTCCAAACCACTAGTATTCTACCGTTTAGGTATTGGGTGACAGGGACTGTGGGTGACAAGGACACCAAATAGCCTTCCCTAATAAAACTCCAAACCATTAATATTCTACCACTTGGGTATTGGGTGACAGGGACCGTGGGTGACAAGGACACCAAATAGCCTTCCCTAATAAACCCCAAACCATTAGTATTCTATCATTTAACCCTTTCCTGCTCCGTGATGTGTATATATCCATCATGTAGTGGCTGATTGTGTATGGAGTGGGCTAAAGAGCTGATCCTTCTCCATACAGGGCAGATGGCGGCTGTGTTACACAGCCAGCTACAGCAGCTAACAGCAGGATCTTGCTCTAATTGCATTTAAGTGGCTTATTCCTAGTGTGGTATCCGTTCGGGTGTCCATTGCCTCCACATCCCAATGTCGTGATCAAGGGGTGCTGAATGCATAGGCAGCATCAATAGTAAAAACTTGGTGACACAGGGTTAATAGCGGCGGTAACGGAGTGAGTTACCCGCGGCATAACGCGGTCCGTTACCGCTGGCATTAACCCTGTGTGAGCGGTGACTGCGGGGAGTATGGAGCGGGCGCCGGGCACTGACTGCAGGGGAGTAGGGAGGGACTAATCGGACTGCGGCTATCGCTGATTGGTCGCGGCAGCCATGACAGGCAGCTGGCGAGACCAATCAGCGACTTGGATTCCATGACAGACAGAGGCCGCGACCAATGAATATCCGTGACAGACAGACAGAAGGACAGACGGAAGTGACCCTTAGACAATTAAATAGTAGATGGGTTTTCCTACATAATAGAGCTGCAATCGGAGTTATTCTTCTTATCAAACGCTGGAAACTATAACGAAATCCAACAGAGCCCATTCCAAGACATTGGGTTTCATTGAACACCTTCTTTTGATGGAGCGGGTAACATGATCTTGTGTAAACAGTAGCAACAGCACAAATGCTTTGTGTTGAAAATTGTTTTTTGTGACTATACTCTTGACCCCTGAGATTATAACCGTTTTATTCCCTGTATACAGTTTGCACTTGCGTCGTTCACAAGAGATGCCACGAGCTTATAATAACGAAGTGTGCCGGTCTAAAGAAACAGGAAACTCCAGACGAGGTAAATATTTACATTCGGAATGTTACCACTTTGTCGGAGAAGATCTCTGGAATGGCGTCTCCTATATCTTTTGGTTGATCTTTGTTCTGTATTATCTTTTGTGTGCGTGGAAAAAAATAATAATTTAAAATTTAATTTTACATTGACTATAAGAGTAAAGTGCATAAAAGAGGGCAAGATACCATGATTAATCAAACCACCCAGGATGGAAAGTCTTGGGATTTCCCTATCCAACCCCCTTTCACAAAACTTCAAGTCTTTTCACACTGCACGATTATCGTACCTTTGAGCCCTTTCACAGTCTTTCTGCAGTCTTGACAGGCTGACGATCACCAGATGAATGTGCAAAAAGCTTGTTCGTCGGGTGAAATGATCTTTTGCACTGCACAAAAGATCATTGTTCGTGAAAGCACATTGTCTTGTGTAAACAGGATCTGTGCTGTCAAGAAGAATGGCAGCCCATTCGCACAGAATAATCTGTCACAGTGAGCATCTGAAGCATCTTCGGCCGGTGACAACATGTTGTTAAACGAACGCTGATCAGCTGATCGACGGTCGTATATTGCGCTCTGTAGGTCTATGCAAATGGACCATTGTGCCCACTCCCCACCTTAAAAGGTAAATAATAATTTTTAGCCCCGTCCGGTACAGTGGTGGTCCTGTTCCTGGGGATGCAGTCAGACGGCAGTATAAATCAGACCGAGATCGGAACACAATTCTCAGACTCCCTCTTCCCGAATGTGGCAGCTGTATGTATTCCTATGAAGCTGTCATGCTCTGTTTGGGAGAGCCGCCGGCCAGAATGATCATCGTATTCCGATCTCCGTCCAATTTATATGGCGGCCTGTCTGTACACTGAGATGAAGATACTTAGTGCATAAATTGGCCAATTCATGTATGCCCAGCAGCCATGGCAAGGCGATCCTCATTGCTGGGAACCTGCCTAACGTGATTCCTCACTTGGTCTGATTTATATGGGGAGATAGGATCCGGCTCTTGGGCACACAAGAATTGGCCAATTTATCGCTAAGTATCTTCGTTTTTTCATAGTATTCCAGAGTGCTACTTTGTTAGTTATTCATGGTGCTTATAACCATAGACTAAAATCACTTTTGTGACGGCTCAGATTATTTTTTTTTGGGGAAGCAGAATATTTATTAAGAAAGGGGCCTACATCATTAAATACCTTCCATGATTCTATTACGGAAAATTCCTTTCCTCGCATATTTAGATTTTTTTAAAATTCCAAGTAAAATCTATGTAAAAGCACACTGGAAATCCAAAAATGAATCATAGATGATAACCATTCACAGACAGTTGGCATCATCCTTGTCTTATCAAATAGCTGCACAGATTGTTCTGTAGTGTCTCAGATCGTTGCTTCCAAGGATATGTTTTCATGATTTAAAGGGAGTTTTTGTTATGTAATCTGACAGCAGCATGGTGTAGGGACAGAGATCACGATTTCAGAGATGTGTCACTTAGTTTACTGGGTGCAGACGTTGTGATAGAATCACAGTTTTCTCTGCTGCAGATCTCAGAATGCAGAGCTGTATAACCCCGCCCACACTATTGATTGGTGCTAATCCGTGGTGGGGGTGTGGTTGAACCAGGAGGCATGAAACACCTAGTCCTCTAGTGATAATCTCCTGCTGGTAAAACACTGATTTTATTAAAACCACAAATGACACATCGGAGGAATCAGGATTTCTGCCCCATGCATCTTTAGGCTCTCAGATTACATAGCAAAACCTGCTGATGGATTCCCTTTAATGTTTGTAAAAAATAATGTTTTTTCAATTTTTTTCACAGGTTGGCTCGCAACGTTTTAGTGTCAATATGCCTCACAAGTTTAGTATCCACAACTACAAAGTACCCACATTCTGTGATCACTGTGGTTCATTACTATGGGGTCTTATGAGGCAAGGTTTACAATGCAAAGGTGAGAAATGTTTTCTATTACTACTGTATATAAGGTTTGTAAATTAGAAGAAAGAGACCAACATGTTTTTAGGATACTGTCCTATGATCTTCTGTTAGAATCAATTGGCTTTTACTAGGAATCATTAAAAAAATGACTCCTCCTCAGTAGGTATTGCTGTTACGGCGCCCCCCTGGAGTTCTTGATTGCCTCTCGGAACCTCCAACAAATGTGTTAATCAGCTTATATATGGATCGCCCCCAGTAGGGCAGCGGGGTACTCGGAGCCGGGCCCTTCGGTTCTCAGTGGGGATGTCACGGTGGCTGACCCGGTCCGTGGCCCTAGGGACGTCCGTTATAAATGGGGGAAAGGTCTTTAAAGGGATAATGTTCGTGACGCCACCTGTGGTATTCCGTCAGGGTGACCGACGCTGCTTAGGGGTCCGCTGGGAATGATGTGATGGCAGCTAGATGGTATACCTTCCCCCAGGTGAAGTGTATCCTCAGGGCTTCCCAGAGTCTTGATGGTGGATGATGTAAGGTGCAGTGAAGATCGAGGACACAAGGTTGCAGTCTCTTTACCTTTACTGAAGGCTTCAGCATCCCACACTCCAGGGTACAGACCACAGGGCAGGCAGAGTCCGGCCGGTCTGAAGGCAAATCCAGAGTCCCCTTATCCAGGTGGAAATCAGTAGCCTTCCTCTAGCGCCTGTGTGTTGTAGTACCTCCCTGCTGAGCTTCTCGGTAAGGTCCTCACAACTATTATAGATGTTATGTCTCTTTCTCTCTGTCCCCCTTATGGATAGGATAAGACAAACCCGTATGACTGATGAACTGAGGCTTTTTACAGGGACTCTAGCACGCCCCAGCCCCCACAAGTTGCCACCGTGCCTCCTGGGTATAAGGTCGGGCAGCTAACGTGGAATTAACTGTCCTGCCAGTCTCTGAAGTAAAGCGTAGAGATCCTTACTCCCTCGGTGTTCTGGCTACCGGATTCATGCGCCTCAGAAAGGAGGCAGCCATTTGCAGGGCAGAACTCCTTCTGGTTTCTTCCCCTTTTGCTATGACTTCGTTTATCACCCTCTGCAATACACTTCTCTTCTAATGCCTCTTTCTTAGGATGCTGCCGCACGTGGGGCAGGCGCAGCTCCGTGGACCCTCGTCCTCCTCAGACCGCAGTCTGGATCTGACTCCTATTCCCTCCATCCAGCTTCTGCCCAACGTCCGATCCAGCCCACCAGATTTACCTAATTGTGAGAAGTGCCCTAATAGATAGGAGCATAGCTCTCCCTGGCGGCCTGGAGTGTGAAGTGTGTTGTGTGTTGGTGTTACCTGGTAATGAGATCTCCTTTATTGCCTTCAAACGTAATATCACTCCCCCTGGTGGAGGAACGACATTACTGCAACAACCAGGACTCTGGGGCGCTGCATATACAAGACCCTTAAAATAATTTAGATGCCAGATCAGATCTAAAAATCGCTCAGATACCAGTGTTGACCCCTACAATAGTAGATAACACTCCTTATTCTGTCCCATAACCAATTTTATTAATTAAAACAGATTACAGACCAGACCTCCAAGTTATTCAGACCCCGATCAAGACTCCAAAATTACCCAGACCTCAGACCACACTGGTTAATGAATTGGACCTTAGATCAGACTCGAAAATAATTCACTTCCTAAATTTAATCAGAGCCCTAAAATTAATTCCGATCCAGACCAGACTCCTAAATTAATTCAGAATGTTACCCAGAGCCCCTAAGTTTATCGAATCCTGGACTCCTAAAACAGACTTCACACCAGTATCCTACATCTGACCCTGTGTTACACCCCATAATAGTTCAGACCCTAGACCAGACCCCCATATTATTACAGAGAAAAGACTAGTACATGTGAACATGACTAACTTCATAATATACAGTATCTTACTAGAGAAATCTGCTTTTTCCTCCCGGATAGGGATGAATGGACCTGTGGAAGTTCCGGTTCAGTAGCCCGACCCGAACTTTATTCCAAAGTTCAGATACAAGAACTGTACCTGAACTTGAACCAGAACCCAAACCTCATTGAAAACAATGGGGATCCAAACTTTTGTACCAGAAAATTCTCTCTCTCACCCAACGGACTTCCTCCGGAACTCCGAACATTGCAGCGGACGTCTGGGGAAAGTCAGTGTACGCCGAACTTTTAAGTTTGGGTCTGCTCATCCCTTCTCCTGGATTGATCTTTCATTCTCAATACTCTAAATTCACAAATAAAATGTGTCTTCAGTGAATACAGATATTCCCAATTACTAAGATAGGAGATGACAGTTGGTGCTTATTAAGTTCTATGGAGTTCTGTATCTGTTGTTTCCGGAGAACCTGCAGCAGAATATCTGTCTCTGCCTCCAGCTTCTCCCTCCATAGAACCTTATAAGCACCAACTGCCATCTCCTATCTCACTAATGGGAAAGTCTTTCTTCACTCAATACAGATTTTACCCATTGATTTAAGAGTAAATGATCAATCCAGGAGGAGAAAGAAGCAGATTTCTCTGACAAGATATATTACAAAGTTGCTTATCATCATATATATTATTGATTTATGAAATAAAAATTAAAACAACAGTTACTCTTTGCAGATCCATGTCGGTGTCATAAAATAACCCCCGCACTTGTAAAGGGAGTAAATGCAGTAATCAAAATATATGAAACAAACGCTATTTATATATTTGTTGCTATAGAGACTCAGACGGGGGTTTTTAATATCTTGCAGTAAATCACCGCGAAAAGAAATTTCAATATGTCTACTAAAAATATGGATGATCACATTCGAGAGAGTCCAAAAAATCGCTGCTATTTGTTATTCTCCTCCGGAAAATAGTTTATGATTGACAACTTTTAGTGCCGGTGCGGAGCAAGGTATCAGGTTGCTTCCCCAAGTGGCAAATTTGTTGTCAAACTTTCCGTGACTGCAGATGAGATGAACTGATATAAATAAGGTTGTTTGGGCTGGATTCAGACACATGGGACATCCCTGCAACAAATCTGCTGCCTGTCAGTGAAGAATGACTGGGTGCAATGAATCCCCACTAGAGGGCGATGTAGTCGTAGAGTTGATGCTGTCGGATTTCCGTAGACTTCACGTAGTTTCTCTTCTCTGACCACAAACGTTAGATTTCGGACGTCTCAGAATGAAGGGGAAAAAGGATGTGACCGTTTGTATTCTTAACGGTCAAATCTTCCGTGTTTCTTCTTCCTTCTTTTTTTTTTTTTTTTTATAACCATGAATCTAATTCCTATTATTACATTGTTCTGCAATCAAATTGGTTCAGAGAGAAACAGTAGAACTTAACTCAGTGGTGACTTAAAAGGGGCTGGCCTCCTCACTTGGGGTCTGCCAGAGAGTATCACCACAATAAGAGACTGACCTCTCCGACATTCTCTTCAGCCAGGGAGTAAAGATGGCCGGCCTCCAGCTCTTATTGACCCACGTAAGATTTGGTTACCACCGTTGCATATATAGTTGGGCCTAATGAACAACTTTGTAAAGAAAATGGCTCCAAATGTGAAAGCATCGAAGTATCTCATTGATAAACTTCCAAGGATGAGTGATGAAGATAAAGGAAGGAGTCTTTACGTACCTCAGATTCGTAAGGTTCTTCAAGATGAGGAGTTTCTCCGTTTGTTGCAGGACAAGGAGAAGGCTGATGAGTAGCATTCACATTAGTGGTAACTCAAGACCAGATTACTATGAAGAGTTGGTGGAAAATCTGCTCAAAACTTACTCAGAGTGGTGACTGAACCCACAGAGCGCTGCTGGGAGGAATACAGTTCATTTTCTCCCCGCAGCATCAGGCTACGTGCAGGCATAATAACGTTATTAACCCCATATCTGTGGGTTAATTTGCGGTTTTCCTAAAAATTTCCTAAAATATTAACAAAAAAAACATTAAAGCGTGTTGTTTCTCTTAAGTTTTTGTTTGTTTTATCTCCTACATGTACAGCAATAAACTTTAAATGATCACGTGTTATAACTAGAATATCCCTTTAACTGGCACTGTAGAAATTCTCTGTCACTTTATTTTTCTTTCTCTCTTTGATTCATTCTTTCTTTTTTTATTTTTCTTTCTTGGTCTCGTTCTTTCTCTTTCTTTTCCATCCTTTTCTTTCTCTCTATTTTTACTTTTTCTTTCATAATATTCCTCTTTCTTTCTCTCTTTTTTTTTTCTTCTTTTCTCTATCTTTATTTTTGTTTTTCATTCTTTCTTTCCCTTACGTTCTTAATATTTTAACATAATACAAATATATTAAAGAAATGCCACAATTTTCTGACCCCACTGGGGCTCACAATCTACATTCCCTATCAGTATGTCTTTGGAATGTGGGAGGAAACCGGAGAACCCGGAGGAAACCCACGCAAACACGGGGAGAACATACAAACTCCTTGCAGATGTTGTCCTTGGTGGGATTTGGATCCAGGACTCCAGCGCTGCAAAATAACAGTCGTAACGAACAAAACCATAAAGCGTCATTCCCATCTTTAGAAGTTATTATAACCATCTTCTGATTGGTCTGATCCGTGTTGGGGTCCGACAGATCAGACTCCTAGCGGCATTCATATAGAAAATGAATCGGAACATCGGAGTGGAGGTGCGCATGCACGGCCACCGGTCCATTCAGAAAGGACGTTTCAGAGCCCCGTTCTTGGGATCGGTTGGAGTCCCAGCAGTCCAGCCTACACCAATCAGCAAGTTATCGCTTATCCATCACATAGTATTGTATACAGGAGTCCTTGTGTTTGAGTTTCCATGTTTTGAGGTTTCTGGATTTTCTAATCTTTGTTCTTTTTCATTATTTTCCCAGTTTGTAAAATGAACGTACATAGACGCTGTGAATCTAATGTAGCACCAAACTGTGGAGTGGATTCTCGAGGTATAGCTAAAGTATTGGCCGACCTGGGGGTTACACCGGATAAAATCACAGCTGCTGGCCAGAGGAGGAAAAAGGTAAAAAATCTTCTACGTAATATCTGATCCATCTTTTATTGACCATGATGAAGCAGCAGAGGTTTGATTCTCAATATGAGGAGGAGGGAAACTGATCTGGAATAGAGTGGAGGTCAAACATTGTTCATCCCCGCTCCATTCATATCCCAATGATCAGTATATTACCTCTAGCCTATAGGTAGGGGACAGCTTACAATCTTGAGAATACACCTTTAATTTAATTTCTAACAAGGAATGGTAAAAGAAATAATAAAGTAAATAATTCTCACCTGTTGTTTACCTGCCACCCCAGCACCACCCCTGCACGATCCCAGCACCATCCCAGCACCATCCCAGCACCGCCCGAGCACCACCCCAGCACCACCCCAGCACGATCCCAGCACCATCCCAGCACCACCCCAGCACCACCCCAGCACCACCCCAGCACAATCCCAGCACCACCACCCCAGTACCACCACAACACCAGCCCACCACCACCCCAGCACTACTCCAGTACATCTCCAGCACCACCCCTGCACCATCCCAGCACTACCCCAGTGCCACTCCAGCACCGCTGCTTCTGGAAGTCCCTGCCTGTTTCTGCTCACTTTGCTGCAGCGATCACATGACTGCTGCAGCCACTTCTCTTCTCTCCAGCAGTGCACCGATCCCCTCCCTGGCTCCATGCTTTGCAGGATGTGGTGCACTCCTGAAGACTGACAGTTTGGGCCTGTGCCATGGTTGCCCTTCTGGCTCGACCAAAGTGCTTTCCCAGGTTGCTACCCGAAGAAGCTTTGTTTTTGCAACATGGAAGAAGTGCAGTAACTGAGACTAGTCAGATCCTATCGTTTGCTCCTTACCTAGGCAACTGGCCTTTCTGAGATTGCAGGGTGGTCGGTAACCTAGCCCACAAGCACTAAACTAATAAAAAATCTCTCAGTTTTTGAGAACAAAGAGGATTTTTGCTAACAAGCAAATTGAAAAGTTGCTTGATTTTACAAGCAATTTGCAATTTTCAACATTTAAGAACGTGATAAAACCTATTTAAATGGGTTGTCAAACACTTGGGGTACAAGTCTATAGTCACTCTTATGTGACTGCATACTTGCGTATCCTCACATCGTGAGCACCGCGTGCTATCAAGATTTTCTGGCATCGGCCGCGTGACTGCAAGTATTCAACTTAAATACATGTGGTCACGTGCTGACTAGATGCTTAATGCAAGTGTATAGTGAGGCTGGACAAGTCTAGTCTGCATGTGGTTGGACGTATGCAAATCGCATACTTGTGGTCACATGAACACCCGCTCCCGGCGAGAATCTTCACAGCGTGAATTGTACTCGATGTGAAGATTCACACGTCTGCAGTCACACAGAGTGACTGCAGACTCTTACACAAACAGGCAGGACAAACCTTCTAAGTACCGTACTTTTGTCACAGCTGTGGTTTTGTTACAGTGTATCAGTGAAGGGAAAAGCTGTCACTCTGAAATCTAGACAACTCACAGAATTGCTTAAACTAATTGAAAAGGAATATTCCAATTCACTGACAGCAAACAGAGATCTTATTAATTGTATTGTATTTACATATCGCAGGAAATTGATATGTATATTTCTTTTAGTTAAATGCAGGCGCTGAAACCCAACCTCCCATCCCCGGGGCACCAACAGTAGAAGATGACAGGTCAAAATCTGCACCGACGTCTCCATGTGATCAGGGTTCGAGACCTCTATTACTTTTCATAATTGAGTTTCGGAAAGACATGAATTGAGATTCCAATGTCGTCTACAGCAGTCACTTTAAGGAATCAGGAGTTTATTAGGAAGCTATAATCCGAAAATGATCTATTGTGGAAATCAGGTTTTTGTATTACTTGTATTAAAAAAAATAATAAAATCGGCAATTTTCTTATAGTACGTATCTTTATTTAAAAAAAAAAAAAAAAATAGAAATCTTGCAATTTTTACTCTACCCACTGTTTACGGTAATTTTTAGACTCCTACTTCCTGCTCTTTAAAGAGGAGTTTTCAGCAGGCTCCTTATCAGCAGAGGCAGAATTACAAAGCTGATAACAGCATCCACCAAAACCTATAAGGAATTTCACAGCTGACTGCTACCCCTTTACAATGACCTTTGCACACGCACATTAGATGCTTTAGTACAAAAGATAGGATTGGGATCTGTTCATTGTAGCTAATGTAAATGTACATTTCCTTGGAAAACGGGAAGAAAAAGTTGTAAAAAAAAAAAAAAGCCCTGTGACCAGTGTGAAAATTTCAAGATTTATATTTTTTAGTTTTAATACAGATTGTGCTATGGGGAAAAAAATAAAACCATTGCCAAAAATGTTTAAAACATTTAAATCAAAAACCTGATTTAATCAATAGGACATTTTCTGATGATAACTTCCATTCAAGCAGAATAACTAAAATTTTCCAAAAACGTATTTTCAACACTTTATTCTGATATAGAGACATGAAATCTGCGTGTTTTTTTTTTTACTTCATTGCCTGCTTGGTAAACAACCCTATGGCAACACTTCCTGCCATAGGTCTTGTGATAGCTATATTTGGTGAATATATTGCCTAGCTCATTTAAGGGGTAGACCAATCTTGCGGTTCAAGTCTGCATGTGACTGCTTTATGATTGCAGACATGTGAATCATCACAGTGTGCATTGTGCGTGGTTTCAGGATTCTCCGGTGTCGGGAGAGGGCGGTCAGGAGCATAACAGCAAGTATGTGAGTTTCATACATGAGCTCACAAGCCGACTAGACGTGCAAGGTTTCGCTCAATGCAAGTGAATCGAGCGATCCCGGACAAGTCTAGTAGGAATGTGGCCACAAAAACGCAAATCGTCTACTTATGGTCACATGACTGCCCCCTCCCGGTGCTGGAGAATCCTAACAGCATGCACGGTGCGCACTGTGAGGGTTCACAGTAGAGTAACTGTAGACTTAAGCCCCAAGCCTGGAAAAACCCCTTTAATGGAAATACAGTACAGACCAAAAGTTTGGACACACCTTCTCATTTAAAGATTTTTCTGTATTTTCATGACTATGAAAATTGTACATTCACACTGAAGGCATCAAAACTATGAATTAACACATGTGGAATTATATACTTAACAAAAGAGTGTGAAACAACTGAAATTATGTCTTATATTCTAGGTTCTTCAAAGTAGCCACCTTTTGTTTTGATGACTGCTTTGCACACTCTTGGCATTCTCTTGATGAGCTTCAAGAGGTAGTCTCCGGGAATGGTCTTCCAACAATTTTGAAGGAGTTCCCAGAGATGCTTAGCACTTGTTGGCCCTTTTGCCTTCACTCTGCGGTCCAGCTCACCCCAAACCATCTCGATTGGGTTCAGGTCTGGTGACTGTGGAGGCCAGGTCATCTGGCGTAGCACCCCATCACTCTCCTTCTTGGTCAAATAGCCCTTACACAGCCTGGAGGTGTGTTTGGGGTCATAGTCCTGTTGAAAAATAAATGATGGTCTAACTAAACGCAAACCGGATGGAATAGCATGCCGCTGCAAGATGCTGTGGTAGCCATGCTGGTTCAGTATGCCTTCAATTTTGAATAAATCCCCAACAGTGTCACCAGCAAAGCACCCCCACACCATCACACCTCCTCCTCCATGCTTCACGGAGGGAACCAGGCATGTAGAGTCCATCCGTTCACCTTTTCTGCATCGCACAAAGACATAGTGGTTGGAACCAAAGATCTCAAATTAGGACTCATCAGACCAAAGCGCAGATTTCCACTGGTCTAATGTCCATTCCTTGTGTTCTTTAGCCCAAATAAGTCTCTTCTGCTTGTTGCCTGTCCTTAGCAGTGGTTTCCTAGCAGCTATTTTACCATGAAGGCCTGCTGCACAAAGTCTCCTCTTAACAGTTGTTGTAGAGATGTGTCTTCTGCTAGAACTTTGTGTGGCATTGACCTGGTCTCTAATCTGAGCTGCTGTTAACCTGCGATTTCTGAGGCAGGTGACTCGGATAAACGTATCCTCAGAAGCAGAGGTGACTCTTGGTCTTCCTTTCCTGGGGTGGTCCTCATGTGAGCCAGTTTCTTTGTAGCTCTTGATGGTTTTTTTCCACTGCACTTGGGGACACTTTCAAAGTTTTCCCAATTTTTCGGACTGACTGACCTTCATTTCTTAAAGTAATGATGGCCACTCGTTTATCTTTACTTAGCTGCTTTTTTCTTGCCATAATACAAATTCTAACAGTCTATTCAGTAGGACTATCAGCTGTATCCACCAGACTTCTGCACAACACAACTTATGGTCCCAACCCCATTTATAAGGCAAGAAATCCCACTTATTAAACCTGACAGGGCACACCTGTGAAGTGAAAACCATTCCCGATGACTACCTCTTGAAGCTCATCAAGAAAATGCCAAGAGTGTGCAAAGCAGTCATCAAAGCAAGAGGTGGCTACTTTGAAGAACCTAGAATATAAGACATAATTTCAGTTGTTTCACACTTTTTTGTTAAGTATATAATTCCACATGTGTTAATTCATAGTTTTGATACCATCAGTGTGAATGTACAATTTTCATAGTCATGAAAATACAGAAAAATCTGTAAATGAGAAGGTGTGTCCAAACTTTTGGTCTGTACTGTATACTAACTTAATGTTCCTCATAGTTTGTGTCTTCCATACCTAAGACGGAATATAGGCTACTGCAAGCGGTGGTCTTAATTCTGCTAATAATTACCCCCTAGCCAGTTTAGGAATTCCTATATGACACAGAAAAGCCCATTAACTGGCAAATTCAGATAATCCTTGTTTCCACCCCTCGTGTGACAGTCCCACGTAAGTCATTGCTGATGGCGAGTAATGTTCTTACTCATAAAGGAGGGCGATTCCAAAGTAAAAATATGTAGGGAAATTGTTTGGGTTTTTTTTTGGGGGGGGGGGTGTTTCATTACCTGTGAAAACACTATGTAAGATGATATTTGTCATGTTCCTCTGTTATTCCACTTGGAAATGAATGAAAATTTTGACAACCAGCAGTATCAGTCCCCTTGTCAATAGCTCATGTCCCTGTATAGTCAGCACTGATGGAGTGTTGTCAGAATGTGACAATAGATCCCCCAGGAGACATAACAGAGAAACCGCAGAAAGCAGTATTAAGAAAAGATGCTCCAGAATACAGACACGCCAGGAAAACCGACAGGTCCCCCTTAATACATATTTACTAGTTGGATAATTGGATAATTTTTAGACTTTTTGTCAAAAAGTTTTTCTGATATTTTCATTTAGAAATTAAGGAACTTGAAAACAACATCAGGAAAGCACTTTCGTTCGACAACCGGGGAGAAGAGCACAAAGCGGCAGCAATGGCATCAACGGACAGCCAGCTGACGATAACCGGGGAAAACGGAGAGAACGGGGAACTGAAAATTCACCAGGCAAAGAGGATAGGTCTGGAGGACTTCAACTTCATCAAAGTATTAGGAAAAGGCAGTTTTGGAAAAGTAAGATGTGATCAAACTAGTAACAAGGAGATTTATTAAACGTGGCTGCTTTTATTCTAAAAACAGCACCACCCCCGCGCACAGGTTGTGTGTGGTATTGCAGCTCGGCTTCATTGTCGTCGGTGGAGTTGAGCTGTAATACCAGACACAACCTGCGGATAGAGATGGTGACTTTCTAATCTTGTACAATCTCTTGAATGGTGCCGCATACACTTTTTGTCAGCCTTTGAATTAGAAAGTTTTTAAAGTTTTTTAACTACTCCCATTTATAAAGTTTTTTTATATGGGGAACAGGGTTCCCCGGCGTGTGGGATTTGCAGGGAACGTCTGAACACGAGGACTTGGCTATTTCCATAATTCCCATAGTTGTGAATGTAGAATGTATCACACTTTTGCAGCCAACTCTCCATTCATTCTCAGCGTTGATGTGGGGGTCTCCGGGCTCCTCACCAGGCAGGTAGGGCACCCTTGTTCTCCACAGAGGTGCAGGACCCAGAGTTGAGACACCCCTGCTATCACACATTTTAAGATATCATTTGACTATGACATAAATATCCATGTTAAGTATATACTCTCCTCCCGATTGAAATTGCAACACCTTGAAGCCATTTTTCAACGTGACAACGTCAGGACACATGTTGCTGGTGCTCCTGTGAGCGGCCTGCGAGGCCTAAACATGTCAGAACGTCCTGCAGCGTCTCTGGACTTGTCTTTCATTGAGCACATCTGTGACATCATTGATCGGCAATTGCAAAGGAAGCTGCCAGCAGCGGATCTTGATGATTTTTCAATTTTTTTTCATCATTTGCAGATCATTATCTATATTCATCCTGTGATTTCCATAATTCCACAACTTTTTCTTCTGGGTGTTACAATGTCAGTATTGAGGAGTGTATGTCAGACACACAATCTGCTGGTGCGGTCAGTACAGTCAGTAATTGGACATGGCTTCCCTGATGTCACTATACAAGCAATGGGGCCACCATATACACTTTCTACCAGTGTTTGCCATGGTTGGCCCTTTGCATCCAGCTATATTGACAATACAAACCACTATGGGATTACATTATTATATTCCCTGATAGATTAATAACAGAAGACAATAATCCTAATTTATCCCTGATTTTTACTCCTTTTCCATCTCCTGTTTCCAGGTCATGCTAGCTGAGCTGAAAGGTAAAGATGAAGTATATGCTGTGAAAGTCCTGAAGAAGGACGTCATCTTACAAGATGATGATGTCGATTGCACTATGACAGAGAAGAGGATTTTGGCTCTGGCAAGAAAACATCCGTATCTGACACAACTGTACTGCTGCTTTCAGACTAAGGTAATGTGACTAGTGATGGCACTGTGTACGATACGAGACAATGGTGCAGTGCCAACTAATAACCGAATTGATGGATCCTTTGCAGTCCTTTGTGTACCTGAGCCACCATCATAGGTGGAACCTATGCAACCCCATAAACCAACATTTGGGGCTCAACGTAGTCTGCAGGACTGCAGACTTTCAGAGAATTGGCATCCTTGTTTATTGGATGGTCATACAGTCAGAAAATGTTTTTTGTTTTTTTTACTTATTACATTATACTCCAGTTATTGCAAAGTTATTAATTTTTATAATTTACTTTATTACCTTATTTAGCCTCCTTCTCTCTTCACACAGTATGCTGCAGGGCTGTTTCCATACCCTGTTCATGCTGCTTTAAAAGCTGCCTTCAACTGCTGCTCCACAAAATATTTGTGCACTATATTCAATTAGTCTGTGTGTACTGGACTTTATATGAGCCCAACCCAGTATTAAGACAGGGAAAGCGACCTTCACAGATGGTTTCAATATAGTGCATGATATTGCTGAGCAGCGGCTGAAAGCAGCTTGTAAAGGAGCATGAAAAAGCACTGCAACCTAGTGTTTTGGAGAGAAGGAAGCTAAATAAGATAATGAAGTATATAACAAGTAGAAATCCTGAAAGTATCGACCCTTTACAATTTTAAGTTGGTGAGACACTTATTTATTAATATACGGTAATTCACCTTCATACTTTTTCCATTTGTGGGTTTGCTAAGAATATAATTGTATTGTGTCATTGCTTCCATCTGTGTTTCACTTGGAATGTTTAGTTGCATTGCATAACTACTATAACTTTGTTAATGTGATGTATCTAACCTAGCCTGCTGATAAAGGCTCAGTTGACCCAAAACATTACCACCTGTTCACATGGGCCAATAAAACATCTACTTTTTTAGATGGAATCTGGTATTGAGAGCTGCCCACTTTTATTTTGGATTTTTAACATTTCATATAGGTTGTTGAGTTACAGCCTGTGGATTGGCACCATATACACTTCATCCGAGCTTGTGCTGCTTCATTTTATCTATCTATCTATCTATCTATCTATCTATCTATCTATCTATCTATCTATCTATCTATCATCTATCTATCTATCTATCTATCATCTATCTATTATCCATCTATCTTAATCTACAGTATTATCTTTATATCAGCTATCTATCATCTATCTATCTATCTATGTTTCTATCTATCTATCTATTATCTATCATCTATCTATTATCCATCTATCTATCTTAATCTACAGTATTATCTATCTACCTTTCTATCATCTATCTATCTATTATCTATCTATCTATGTTTCTATCTATCTATCTATCATCAATCTACCGTATATACTTGAGTATAAGCCGAGATTTTCATCCCAATTTTTTAGGCTGAAAGTGCCCCTCTGGGCTAATACTTGAGTCATTGTCGGCGGGTGAGGGGGAGCGGCGGCTGTCACATACTCACCTGCTCCTGCACTTGTGCCCGGTACCACCTGCTTTATTTATCTATCCATCTGCTTTACTTACCTGTTGTGATTTTGCTTTTTGCTCCCTCTAGTGGTCATTAGTGATTTGACTCTGGAGCTTCTGTCTTTTCCTATATCCTCACCTGGGCCGTTAGTTCAGGGGCGTTGCTATATAAGCTCCCTGGACCTTCAGTTCAATGCCTGGCATCGTTGAAATCAGAGCTAATCTGTTGTGCTCTTGTCCTATGATCCTGGTTCCTGTATTTCAAGCTAAGTCTGCTTCTTTGCTTTTTGCTTTTGTTTTGTTTGGTATTTTTGTCCAGCTTGTTCCAATCTGTATCCTGACCTTTGCTGGAAGCTCTAGGGGGCTGGTGTTCTCCCCCCGGACCGTTAGACGGTTCGGGGGTTCTTGAATCTCCAGCGTGGATTTTTATAGGGTTTTTGTTGACCAGATAAGTTATCTTGCTATATTCTGCTATTAGTAAGCTGGCCTCTCTTTGCTGAACCTGGTTCATTTCTGTGTTTGTCATTTCCTCTTACCTCACTGTTATTATTTGTGGGGGGCTTGTATCTTGCTTTGGGGTCCCTTTCTCTGGAGGCAAGAGAGGTCTTTGTTTTCTTCTCCTAGGGGTAGTTAGATTCTCCGGCTGGCGCGAGTCATCTAGCGATCCCGTAGGCATGATCCCCGGCTACTTCTAGTGTTGGCGTTAGGAGTAGCTATTTGGTCAACCCAGTTACCACAGCCCTATGAGCTGGATTTTTGAATCTCGCAGACTTACACGTTCCTCTGAGACCCTGTCCACTGGGGTCATAACAGTATGCCAGGCCAGTATTAAATGTTTAATGCATTGCAGAAGTGGGATTATAAGAAAGAAAATTTTGAGGTTTTTTTTTCCCTCTCTCATATTTTTATTTTTTTTTTTTCTTTTCCCCTTTACCTCAGAGTGGCTTAAGCTTGCTGCAGACATGAATGTCCAGACCTTGATTACAAGTGTGGACCAGCTTGCCGCTCGTGTGCAGGGTATACAAGATTATGTTACCAGAAATCCTAGGTCTGAACCCAAGATTCCGATTCCTGAACTGTTTTCAGGAGACCGATTTAAGTTTAGGAATTTCAGGAATAATTGTAAATTGTTTTTGTCCCTGAAACCTTGTTCGTCTGGAGACTCTGCTCAACAAGTAAAAATTGTTATTTCATTCTTACGGGGTGACCCTCAAGATTGGGCTTTTTCGTTGGCGCCAGGAGATCCGGCATTGGCTGATATTGATGCGTTTTTTCTGGCGCTCGGTTTACTTTATGAGGAACCCAATCTTGAGATTCAGGCAGAGAAAGCCTTGCTGGCTATGTCTCAGGGCCAGGACGAGGCTGAGGTGTATTGCCAAAAATTTCGGAAATGGTCCGTGCTGACGCATTGGAACGAGTGTGCACTGGCCGCTAATTTTAGAAATGGCCTTTCTGAGGCCATTAAGAATGTTATGGTGGGTTTTTCCATTCCCACAGGTCTGAATGATACCATGTCCCTGGCTATTCAAATTGACCGGCGGTTGCGGGAGCGCAAAACCGCAAATTCCCTCATGTTGTTGTCTGAACAGACACCTGATGTGATGCAATGTGATAGAAAAACCGCAAATTCCCTCATGGTGTTGTCTGAACAGGCACCTGATTTGATGCAATGTGATAGAATCCTGACTAGAAATGAGAGGAAAATTCATAGACGCCGGAATGGCTTGTGCTACTACTGTGGTGATTCTACACATGTTATCTCAGCATGCTCTAAACGTATATCTAAGGTTGTTAGTCCTGTCACCGTTGGTAATTTGCATCCTAAGTTTATTCTGTCTGTAACTTTGATTTGCTCACTGTCATCTTATCCTGTCATGGCGTTTGTAGATTTAGGTGCTGCCCTGAGTCTTATGGATCTCTCATTTGCTAAGCGCTGTGGTTTTATTCTTGAACCATTAGAAAATCCTATCCCTCTTAGGGGTATTGATGCTACGCCATTAGCAGAAAATAAACCGCAGTATTGGACACAGGTTACCATGTGCATGACTCCTGAACACCGCGAGGTGATACGTTTTCTCGTTCTACATAAAATGCATGATTTGGTTGTTTTGGGGCTGCCATGGTTACAGACCCATAATCCAGTCCTGGACTGGAAGGCTATGTCAGTGTCTAGTTGGGGCTGTCGTGGTATTCATGAGGATTCCCTGCCTGTGTCTATTGCTTCTTCTACGCCTTCGGAAGTTCCGGAGTATTTGTCTGATTATCAGGATGTCTTCAGCGAGTCCAGGTCCAGTGCATTGCCTCCTCATAGGGAATGTGACTGTGCAATAGATTTGATTCCAGGCAGTAAATTTCCTAAGGGAAGACTGTTTAATCTGTCGATACCTGAACATACCGCTATGCGTTCATATATCAAGGAGTCTCTGGAGAAAGGACACATCCGTCCGTCTTCTTCCCCTCTTGGTGCGGGATTCTTTTTTGTGGCTAAAAAGGACGGATCTTTGAGGCCTTGTATTGACTATCGGCTTTTAAATAAGATCACTGTCAAATTTCAGTATCCTTTGCCGCTGTTGTCTGACTTGTTTGCCCGGATTAAAGGTGCCAAGTGGTTCACCAAGATAGACCTTCGTGGTGCGTACAACCTTGTGCGCATTAAGCAAGGTGATGAATGGAAAACCGCATTCAATACGCCCGAAGGTCATTTTGAGTACTTGGTGATGCCTTTTGGGCTCTCTAATGCCCCTTCAGTTTTTCAGTCCTTTATGCATGACATTTTCCGGAACTATCTGGATAAATTTTTGATCGTTTATCTGGATGATATTCTGTTTTTTTCTGATAATTGGGACTCGCATGTGGAGCAGGTCAGGATGGTCTTTAAAATTTTGCGTGAAAATTCTTTGTTTGTCAAGGGCTCAAAGTGTCTTTTTGGTGTACAGAAGGTTCCCTTTTTGGGGTTCATTTTTTCCCCTTCTGCTGTGGAGATGGACCCAGTCAAGGTCCGAGCTATTCTTGATTGGACTCAGCCCTCGTCAGTTAAGAGTCTTCAGAAGTTCTTGGGTTTCGCTAACTTCTACCGTCGTTTTATCGCTAACTTTTCTAGCATTGTGAAACCTTTGACGGATATGACCAAGAAGGGCTCCAATGTGGTTAATTGGGCTCCTGCTGCCGTGGAGGCTTTCCAGGAGTTGAAACGTCGGTTTACTTCGGCGCCTGTTTTGTGCCAGCCTGATGTCTCGCTTCCCTTTCAGGTTGAGGTGGATGCTTCAGAGATTGGAGCAGGGGCCGTTTTGTCGCAGAGAGGCCCTGGTTGCTCTGTTATGAGACCTTGCGCCTTTTTCTCTAGGAAGTTTTCGCCTGCGGAGCGAAATTATGATGTGGGCAATCGGGAGTTGTTGGCCATGAAATGGGCATTTGAGGAGTGGCGTCATTGGCTCGAGGGTGCTAAGCATCGTGTGGTGGTCTTGACTGATCACAAAAATCTGATGTATCTCGAGTCTGCTAAACGCCTGAATCCTAGACAGGCCCGCTGGTCATTGTTTTTCTCCCGTTTTGACTTTGTTGTCTCGTATTTACCAGGTTCAAAAAATGTGAAGGCCGATGCTCTTTCCAGGAGCTTTGTGCCTGATGCTCCTGGAGTCGCTGAACCTGTTGGTATTCTTAAGGATGGTATTATCTTGTCAGCTATTTCTCCAGATCTGCGACGTGTGTTGCAGAGATTTCAGGCTGATAGGCCTGATTCTTGTCCACCTGACAGACTGTTTGTGCCTGATAAGTGGACCAGCAGAGTCATTTCCGAGGTTCATTCCTCGGTGTTGGCAGGTCACCCAGGAATTTTTGGCACCAGAGATCTGGTGGCCAGATCCTTTTGGTGGCCTTCCTTGTCTAGGGATGTGCGGTCATTTGTACAGTCCTGTGGGACTTGTGCTCGAGCTAAGCCTTGCTGTTCTCGTGCCAGCGGGTTGCTCTTGCCCTTGCCTGTCCCTAAGAGACCTTGGACACATATCTCCATGGATTTCATTTCTGATCTTCCGGTGTCTCAAGGCATGTCTGTTATCTGGGTGATATGTGATCGCTTCTCCAAGATGGTCCATTTGGTTCCTTTGCCTAAGCTGCCTTCCTCTTCCGATCTGGTTCCTGTGTTTTTCCAGAACGTGGTTCGTTTGCACGGCATCCCTGAGAATATTGTGTCAGACAGAGGATCCCAGTTCGTTTCCAGATTCTGGCGATCCTTTTGTAGTAGGATGGGCATTGACTTGTCGTTTTCGTCTGCTTTCCATCCTCAGACTAATGGACAGACGGAGCGAACTAATCAGACTTTGGAGGCTTATTTGAGGTGTTTTGTCTCTGCTGATCAGGACGATTGGGTGACCTTCTTGCCGTTGGCTGAGTTTGCCCTTAATAATCGGGCTAGTTCCGCCACCTTGGTTTCGCCGTTTTTCTGCAACTCTGGTTTCCACCCTCGTTTTTCTTCGGGTCATGTGGAACCTTCTGACTGCCCTGGGGTGGATTCTGTGGTGGATAGGTTGCAGCGGATCTGGAATCTTGTGGTGGACAACTTGAAGTTGTCACAGGAGAGGGCTCAGCGCTTTGCAAACCGCCGCCGCGGTGTGGGTCCCCGACTACGTGTTGGGGATTTGGTGTGGCTTTCTTCCCGCTTTGTTCCTATGAAGGTTTCCTCTCCCAAATTTAAACCTCGTTTTATTGGTCCTTACAAGATATTGGAAATCCTTAATCCTGTATCCTTTCGCCTGGATCTTCCTGTGTCGTTTGCTATCCACAACGTGTTTCATAGGTCCTTGTTGCGGCGGTACGTTGTGCCTGTGGTTCCTTCTGCTGAGCCTCTTGCTCCGGTGTTGGTCGAGGGCGAGTTGGAGTACGTGGTGGAGAAGATCTTGGATTCTCGTCTCTCCAGGCGGAGGCTTCAGTACCTGGTCAAGTGGAAGGGCTATGGTCAGGAAGATAATTCCTGGGTGGTCGCCTCTGATGTTCATGCGGCCGATTTAGTTCGTGCCTTTCACGCCGCTCGTCCTGATCGCCCTGGTGGTCGTGGTGAGGGTTCGGTGACCCCTCACTAAGGGGGGGGTACTGTTGTGATTTTGCTTTTTGCTCCCTCTAGTGGTCATTAGTGATTTGACTCTGGAGCTTCTGTCTTTTCCTATATCCTCACCTGGGCCGTTAGTTCAGGGGCGTTGCTATATAAGCTCCCTGGACCTTCAGTTCAATGCCTGGCATCGTTGAAATCAGAGCTAATCTGTTGTGCTCTTGTCCTATGATCCTGGTTCCTGTATTTCAAGCTAAGTCTGCTTCCTTGCTTTTTGCTTTTGTTTTGTTTGGTATTTTTGTCCAGCTTGTTCCAATCTGTATCCTGACCTTTGCTGGAAGCTCTAGGGGGCTGGTGTTCTCCCCCCGGACAGTTAGACGGTTCGGGGGTTCTTGAATCTCCAGCGTGGATTTTTATAGGGTTTTTGTTGACCAGATAAGTTATCTTGCTATATTCTGCTATTAGTAAGCTGGCCTCTCTTTGCTGAACCTGGTTCATTTCTGTGTTTGTCATTTCCTCTTACCTCACCGTTATTATTTGTGGGGGGCTTGTATCTTGCTTTGGGGTCCCTTTCTCTGGAGGCAAGAGAGGTCTTTGTTTTCTTCTCCTAGGGGTAGTTAGATTCTCCGGCTGGCGCGAGTCATCTAGCGATCCCGTAGGCATGATCCCCGGCTACTTCTAGTGTTGGCGTTAGGAGTAGCTATTTGGTCAACCCAGTTACCACAGCCCTATGAGCTGGATTTTTGAATCTCGCAGACTTACACGTTCCTCTGAGACCCTGTCCACTGGGGTCATAACACTTACCACTTCCTATTGCCCTGATTGATCCGTGGGGATGCTACCTTGGAAGCCTGCTATACCTGGTCAGGTAGTATAGGTTACTTTATAGTGTGGTCATCTATAGCCAGTTAGGGATCTTTCATCACGGTTCCGTAGGTAGCCTGGCGGGTGGCACTGAGGCTTGATCATATTACTGGTCTAGGCTATATCTATGTTTTGCTTTGTTTTTGCAAATTTTTAATGTTTTTAACTTTGGTATTTAGTGTTTCAGCATTGTGGCTTAATAAAATTTATATATTTTCTGGTAAAATCATTGTCTTGGTGATCCCTTTTGCTTGCATGCTACCCCTTTTTCTTTTGTTTATTATACTCACCTGCTCCTGGCGCGGTCCCTGCATGTCTGAAGGTCTTCGGGCAGAGCTTCCTGTGTTCAGCGGTCACGTGGTACCGCTCATTAAAGTAATGAATATGGACGGATATTCATTACTTTAATGAGCGGTATGTGACCGCTGAACACAGGAAGATGCCGCCGGCTCCCGGAGACCATCTGACAGTGAGAAGCTGCCAGGGACCGCGCCAGGAGCAGGTGAGTATATCGGGGGAGATGAGCATTGCGCGATATTCACCTGTCCCCGTTCCACTGCCGGGCGCCGCTCCGTCTTCCGCGTCCTCTGCCTGTTCAGGTCAGAGGGCGCGATGACGTGTTTACTGTGTGCCGCCCTCTGCCTGAACAGTCATAGAGCCGAATATCGCAAGTGCCGAGGGCGTGAGTGACGAGAGGTGAGTATGTGATTTTTTTATTTTAATCGCAGCATATGGGGCATAATCTATGGAGCATCTTATGAGGCCCATCATGAACTGTATGGAGCATTATATGGGGCTCCTGATTCAATATGGATATTCAAAAACACTTAACCTACTGATGTCTCAATTAATTTAACTTTTATTGTTATCTATTTTTATTTTTTACATTTACCGGTAGCTGCTGCATTTCCCACCCTAGGCTTATACTCGAGTCATTAAGTTTTCCCAGTTTTTTTGTGGCAAAATTAGGGGGTCGGCTTATTCTCGGGTAGATACGGTATCTATTATCTATCTATCTATCTATCTATCTATCTATCTATCTATCTATCTATCTATCTATTTATCTATCTATCCTTCTATCTATCTATCTATCTATTCTATCTATCTATCTATCTATCTATCCTTCTATCTATCTGTGATCCTTCAGCTCAGTGAAGGCTGATTTTCGTTCTGAAGTACGGGAAATGCCATCATCTCAGGATTACATAAACAGGATCTCAGAAAGCTTCAGAAACTGGCTACAGAGCATTTTTGTTTGCAGCCTTGTATTTATGCCGTTCCGGCGGTTCTGCTATTTTTTACTCTCCATACAGGAAACAATAGGAATATGGTGCGGAGATAAGACCGGAGCGGACACTTGTACACAGACGCGGTTCTAGAATCTTGTAATTTCGGAGTATAAATAGCTGCGGTTTCACTGACTCAAAAATAACGTCTCAATATCCATCTTTATAAATCTGACTATTCCTATTTACCGGCTGTATTTATATACTCGGTAACTCTGTAGCCTCCGTATCTGGGTGACGGCTTCTTCTTCCATCTGTCACATCCTCAAGGAGGAGGAGGCTGCTGGGTGACCGAAAAAGCAGCTTCAGGAAAGATAACATGTCTGCCTGGTGACAGAACAGAAGTTGTTGGGTTTTTTAAAGTGTTGTCCAGGATTTTGAGAGGAGTAAAATAGGTAAAGAAAACCCGAAAGCCTTCATTACTCGCCTGCTGAATCCCCCCTTGTTTCCGATGTGACCCCTCATGCTCTGCCGCAGCTGTGACGTGCCATATAGGCGCCTGCAATGTCTGCTGTATATTTCCAGTTCTTTTACCCGTGTTATCCGCTAGAACGGCGGCCCATTGTAGAATTGTATTGGCCCATTTCCCTTTTTCTAATTTTTTAAAATATAAAAGAAGAAAATATTTTTTTTTTTTTGCATAAAATACAAAGGAAATGTGTCATCTGTAACTTTAGCCCTTTTAGAGATCATTTCATCTTCAGCTTGCTTAACTGTTCACAATAACGGTCATTTTGACCAGGGATGCCTCAGAATGGGATCTCTCATGGATAGCACACAGACCCATGTTATCGAATTGGGCTGCTCAGATGAGAGGTTTTCACAGTCTTAATGCCTTTGTGAAAAAAATTGCATCATGCACTTGTTTCTTCCGTTTCTTGGATGAGATTAACCTTTTCAGGTATATGGGTCCCCCAGAGTAAACAAACTGTACCCCGATCCCTTACAGATCATCCATGCTACAGCCATTTTTATTGGTGCATTGCAGCAATTAACATAAAAACGTGTCGTTTCTTTTAACTGTTGATGAATGAAAACACATCACACAGATGTAGGAAAAGGACACACGGATGCAGGCTTGGACTTGCCCACAGGGAAACAGGAGAATTCTCCGGTGGGCCCCTATGCAAGGGTAAGACACTTACCCCAACATGAGCAATAGTTGGCCAATACAGTACATTAATTCACTACAGTATGTACAGACAAAACATTCTTTCAACAAACTACCTAGTTTATTTTTATATAGAATATATACATATATATTATAACATTTGCATGAATCTGAACAGTGGGCCCCCAAGTCAAAGGGCGGACCCCAGTCCGGCACTACATGAATGGCATACAGATGGAATACGGTTGATAATATGAATGAAAATCATCCATTTTTGTTTCTGAATAAAAAGCTAATGATTTTTTAATCTGCTCATCTTTGCTCTGCCTAAAAGAAAAGGCTTCTGTTACTTTAATTTCTGACATATTTATTTGATTTCCTTATTTTGCTGTTGTATCCTAGAATGCCACAAGGTGGCAGCAGAGTGCTAGGCAGTCTTTCTTCTGCGCCGTCCTACAAATGTTCTTCCTGGGTTTAGGGCAAATATATCCAGAAGGGATAAAATAGATGTTGATAATATGGTTTTGCTTCTCAGTTTGTAATATTCGGACCACCATGCAAAAAAACAAAACAAACCTTTTTATATACATATTGACATGAAATTACGTTTCATTTACTGATCTATTCATGGGGTAGAAAATATCTGACCTATGTAATTCTAACCAAAGACTTGACTACTGTAATTAGCTGAGATTTTCTACAATTGCATACAATCCTCTCTGAATTCCCGGATGATACTTTTTACCTACAGTACTACAATGTAGCAAACCGCTGCACACTGGAACAGTTGGATTACCTTGTAACGCACAAGAAGTATTTGGTCTGGGGTTAAATCTCCACATTTTACAAGAGTGTTGTCATGCAGTGACCTGATGCAGAGATCTTAGAGCAGATCTGTCGCCAGATTTCACAATACGGTCAGCACACATTATTAGATAGATCTGTTAGACCTGATGAGGCTGATGTGCTTACTTTAAAAATCCATGTCAGAATGGCCTTATAATCGTTTTTTAAAGTTTTCTCCCCACTCATATTAAACTTATTACTTTATTAATTGAGCTGCAGCAGAACTCACAAATTACTCAGTTTAATATCAGGATTAGGGCTCATGCCCACTTGCAATGAAATCGGACGAATTCTATCCTATAAAAAATCGGATTGAATTCGGACCAATGTTAATCTATGATTGTGTGCTCATCTGCGTTTTTTTTTTTTCCAGCTCGGATCGGATCACGACCGGGCTGGAAAAAAATCGCAGCATGCGGCGAATGTAACCAGAAAACGGATCGCATCCTGCAATAAAAGTCAATGGGTGCGAGAAAAAAATCGCACAGTACTTGCATGCCAGTGCTGTGCGATTTTTATGCAACGGTGAAAAGCCGGCATTTCATATGCGGCTAATGTAAAAACACACTAACAGGTTATAATATAAAAGATAGATTACATAAATACACATAGAATAGGTATATATATATATGTTAGTGACACACACACATATATATCTTTATATTTCATAGATAGATAGCAGAATAGAGGATAATTCATTCGTCGGCTTCAGCAAAATCATTGCAGAAGCCGACAGGATAAGAAACATGGATTACATACAGTAAATCATTGCATAACAGTTAGATTTCAGTGACTAATCCTGTTAGTAAATTGTGTGTGTAAAATTTGGGACATGTATTTAATAAAAGAATGTTTTTGCGGAAAAAAATGGCGTTGGCTCCCGCACAGTTTTCTTGCCCAGAGTGGTAAAGCCAGTGACTGAGGGCAGATATTAATAGCCTAGAGAGGGACCATGGTTATTGCCCCCCCGGCTAAAAACATCTGCCCCAAGCCACCCCAGAAAAGGCACATCTGTAAGATACACCAATTCTGGCACTTAACCTCTCTCTTCCCGCTGCCCTGTAGCGGTGGCATATGGGGTAATAAGGGGTTAATGTTTCTAATTTAAGGTGACATTAAGCCCATTAGTAATGGAGAGGTGTGAATAAGACACTTATCCATTACTAATCCTGAAGTTTGTAAAGGGTTAAATAAACACACACACACATGCAGAATAAAGTCTTTTAATTAAATAAAACACTAAACACTGTTTGACTATTTTATTGTTACTGGTGATCCAAGCAAAGCCCTCGATCTCCTGAAAAAAATGAAAAAATAACAAACCAACAATATACCCATATCTATCCGGCGTACAGTCAGTCCCATGCTGTAATCCATATCTGGGTTATATACAGTTTACAACCGGGAGCGGTGCTAATGTGACCGTCCCGGTTGTAAACTACTGGGGAATGAATGAAATGCTGGGAGCGGAGCTTCAGTGACTAGCGGTGACGTCACCGAAGCTGCGCTCCCTGCCGGGCTGAATTCATATGAACTCTTGAGCGTGGGAAAATGCCAGCTGATTTTCCCGTGCTGAAGAGTTCATCTTAGTAATGCCAGCCTCATCAGGTCCAAGAGGCCTATTTAATAATTTATGCAGTTTGACATATCCTCTTAACCACTTCTTGACATGGGCATCTGCCTGTAACAGCAGCAAGCAGAGCTGGCTCCGATCATCGCTGCTCTTTAACCATTTAAATGCCGCTATTAATCACTGACAGCGATATTTATAAGGTTGCAGGGTGCCAGTAAATTGTCATGACCTGCTGAAGTCCCATGCCTGCCTTGTTTTCCTCCTGTGACGCCCACCCTGTGGCTTCTCAGGAACATACTTTTGTCAATGTACTGACATAGAGTAATACTGCAGCATATACTGTAGAACAGACGATCGCAGGTTCAAGATCACTAATAAGACTAAAAAATAAAGTATAACAAATATTTTTATATTTTGTTTTTACATTTTTGTTATAGTATTTTAATATATTTTATTTTGATTTTTATATATATAAAAAAATTAAGTTTTTTGTTAAATTTCTAAAAATTGCATTCACCCCACCCAATAAAAAGAAAAGGAAAAGTAATCATCGTGTCCATTAAAGTCCACTCTATCAAAATGTAAAAATAATGAATGTGTGTGTTAAATGCCACAAAGATAAAAAAAAAAAATTGAAATGCAAAAAATGAGATTTTTTTTATTTTTTGGCTGCGGCACGTGTCTAACGAGAATGCAACAATCAAAAAGAGACAATAAAACTTCAGCTTCACATGCAAAAAACAAGCCCTCACACAGATCCATCTCTTTCAAGCTAAAAACCGTGACTGGTTTCAGAAAATGGCAGCAAAAAAATTATTTTTCCTTTTTTTTTTTTTTTTTTTTTTTTTTTACAACTTAGTGTTTTATCTTCTAGTCCAGCCACACCCCTGTACTGTTTAAACTAAATAATACAACGCTGGAATCAGGGTCTCTGTCTCTGTACACCATGCTGCTGTCAGATTACATAACAAAAAACTATTGAATTATTCCCTTTAATACCCAATAACTGGAAACTAAAACTTAAGTGACTTTTCAGAGTCTTTATTAAAAATATTCTAGTGTTGACATTTCCATGGTAACAGACTACAAACAAACTTTCTGTAGTCTGATCCTTCAGTTATATTCCCTTAGGGCTCATACTCACTTGCGTGAAATACGGCCGAGTCTCATAGGTTACAACCCGGCTCTACCGCCGGCACTCCAGAGCGGAGCGTGCGTCCGCATAGCAATACATGGAGCTGCACGCTCCGCTCCCAAGTGCCGGCGGCAGAGCCGGGTGTTACCATGCGACACTTGGCCATATTTCACGCAAGTGAGTATGAGCCCTAACACTGTCCCTAACCCACCAATAGAATGGTGCCAAGAATTCCGGAGCAGATGGAAATATGTTTGACTGCAGGGTCAGAACACAGATTGTTTGTTTATACCCTGTTGCCATGGAAATATATTGTTTTGCAAAGGATCTGTAGACACAAAACAGTTTTAATGAAGACTATTGCAAAGTTGCTTTATTTACCGTAGTAATAGTTGTAGAGGCGTGCGTACCTATCCACACCGCGGTGCCATTATCCAGGGTTCCCAAAGCGGTGCCATGAACGAAGCGAACAGTGAATTACTGCTGATGCAAATGGTTAAATATATACATACTTCCAGCGCGATACAAATAATTAAGCCTATGAATGCGGGGTCAATGAAGCCGCAATATACAGCAACATCTTAATTCATGGCCATCACTCATATGCCTGCCAATGTTTTTCTTCCTTTGCGTTTTAGGAACATCTATTCCAGGAATGGAAATTAATGAATCTAAATATAGTGCGCCCTCTCTAGAGGGATATAGAAAAAATTATAAACCACAAGATTTCATCTGCGTCCAAACATGTTTAGTATCTCGGGAGCCTAATGCTGGATGAGTTCTGAGCCCTATTCTGTATCCACAGATAATAAATATACCGTACATATATAACATATAATATACACAGATATGAGATAATATACATATATATATAATAAGTAATATATCCACAGATAATACATAATATACAGGAGGTATAGGATAGAAGATAATATACAGTACATATATACAGTACAGACCAAAAGTTTGGACACACCTTCTCATTTAAAGATTTTTCTGTATTTTCATGACTATGAAAATTGTACATTCACACTGAAGGCATCAAAACTATGAATTAACACATGTGGAATTATATACTTAACAGAAAAGTGTGAAACAACTGAAAATATTTCTTATATTCTAGGTTCTTCAAAGTAGCCACCTTTTGGTTTGATGACTGCTTTGCACACTCTTGGCATTCTCTTGATGAGCTTAGTGAGGTAGTCACTGGGAATGGTCTTCCAATAATCTTGAAGGAGTTCCCAGAGATGCTTAGCACTTGTTGGCCCTTTTGCCTTCACTCTGCGGTCCAGCTCACCCCAAACCATCTCGATTGTGTTCAGGTCTGGTGACTGTGGAGGCCAGGTCATCTGGCGTAGCACCCCATCACTCTCCTTCTTGGTCAAATAGCCCTTACGCAGCCTGGAGGTGTGTTTGGGGTCATTGTCCTGTTGAAAAATAAATGATGGTCCAACTAAACGCAAACTGGATGGACTAGCATGCCGCTGCAAGATGCTGTGGTAGCCATGCTGGTTCAATATGCCTTCAATTTTGAATAAATCCCCAACAATGTCACCAGCAAAGCACCCCCACACCATCACACCTCCTCCTCCATGCTTCACGGTGGGAACCAGGCATGTAGAGTCCATCCGTTCACCTTTTCTGCATCGCACACGGTGGTTGGAACCAAAGATCTCAAATTTGGACTCATCAGACCAAAGCACAGATTTCACTGGTCTAATGTCCATTCCTTGTGTTCTTTAGCCCAAACAAGTCTCTTCTGCTTGTTGCCTGTCCTTAGCAGTGGTTTCCTAGCAGCTATTTTACCATGAAGTCCTGCTATTATACTTTTTCTCTGATTGTTCCACTCCTAATTTTGGCTTACAAATACTGATGTAAAATACTGAACAAATACTGGCCGTGTGAACGTGGCCTAAGATCGGTGTGATACGTGCGATAGTTCTCTCATGCGAGAGAACCTGGCTGATTTTGCTAATGACACTCTGATCAGATATGCTTGCATGCAAGACCATTTTATCTTCAGAAAAAAGTGCAAATACAATGATAAATCATTTTCTTTACTCCAGTAGTAAGGGCTTGTTCACACATTGTGTTTTTTCTGTGTGTTTTTGCCAGGAAAGCACGCTGTGTTTTTCCTGCCAAGAGACACATTTTTGGTGCTGAAATTTTTGCTTAAAATACTTTGTGTGTAGACATCGCAGGTACGTGGGATGTCGTCATGGACAGGAGGCAGATCAAGAGTTAAAAGATTTATTCAACAGTAAATGCACTCCACGCGGGTAGTAGTGGGTAGCAGGGAGGAAATGGGGCAGAACTGGGAGAGTAGCAGGGTAGGACAGGGAATTAAAGGTGTGAAACTTATCAGACTGTAGTCTTCTGGTGTGCAACTCTTCAGGGTTCCAACTGTGGCACCGACAACAGCTTCACGTGACATCTCATCGAAGTCTGTTCCAGGTGGGAATCCAACAGTGGCACCGACAACAGCGGCAAGTGACGTCTCAACACAGTCTCCGGGTAGATTTCCCGTACTTAAAGGTGTCTAGCAGGGTACTGCGTCCAATGAGAGGGGAAGTGCCCACACGAAGTTTTGCTCTGCGGCGTGTGCGGGTATCTGGACCAGAAGGTCTAAAATTATAACCCCCGGTGAAGACGCGTGTCTGGGCCGCTATTAGCTAACACAGTCGGGGATAGCTGAAGGTCACGCTCCCGGTCTCTTTCAAGCAGCATGCTCACGGTACTCACCTTCCTGGAGCGTCCGGCACCTGACTTTTTAGCGGTCACCGTGCACGCACTGTATGTCTCCTTTGCTCTTGTCCCCGCTGAGAGACAGTCGCTGGTCTGTGTGGCGTAGGTGCTCCCTGGGCGAAGCACTCCTCTCTTTGGCTGCTGTTACACCCAGCTCAGGTCTGCTCCATGCACACGGCTCTGCTCTGCGTGGCTCTGCTCTGTACTACTGCTGGGCACACTGCTTCCCTCAGCACAGCAGTCTCTGCTCTTCTGATCGTCTTCAGCCCGCCCTGTCGCAGCGCCGGTACTCTGTGTCGGGCTGGGGAGCGGAGCACACCGCTCTCCTGACTGCGCGCTGCTCTGCCCCGGCGCCAGACTGCCTTCCTCCGCGCTCTTTCTATTTCTTCTCTTCTGCTCCCCTCCGACAGCAGGAATCCCCTACTCTCCAGAGTTTCTCCCAGGCAACGGGGAGGTCCACCTCACTCAGGCTTCCCCTCTGGGGACAGTGGATGCAGCCTCCCTAGTTCTGGACCCAGCATGCCGGTACCCATGATCTCGTCGACCTCCTTACATGTGCACATTCCCTAAGGATGCAAAAATGTTAATCTATATGGTAGCTTGAGAGATGCCTTATTGTGGATGACTACCCCGACATAGTAAATAGGCATCAGGGATCTCTGACCTCCGGGAAAAAAATTGCACAGTTTACCTCACACTCGCCCATTCAACTCTTTGGGTCCGATAACATAACTTTTTTTTTTGTCTCGACCTCCCATTCACATAATCAGACCGATCTGTTAGGATGGAGAGAAAACGGTTTTCTCCACCTGCCCTTAGTAGTAGCAGCTCAATTGCATTTTTGCATTTAGCCCAGCTCTGTATGTGCCCTTCCTTACCTTTCCTGTTAACTCACCATATCCCGAGATGTTTGTTGCAAGATGTCAATTTGTGAAAAAAAATATGATTTTGCGATTCGTTGTCAGAAAGGACCACCCTGGAATTATAATGTGACCTGTCAAGGGTTTTGCAAGCATGTTGTGATAATGTATTGAATTTATTGGTGTTGGAGTCCCTAAAGGGGACCTTTCAATGGATTTTTTAGGTAATGTGAACCTGTTACCAGGTTTGGCCGATATGAGATACGGCCACCGGCTTTCAGGGTTATAATATTCTGTAATGCTGTAGATAAGCCCTTGATCCGACCTGCAAGAGAAGAAAAATAAGTTTTATTATACTCACCTGCGAGGCGGTCCGGTCCGATAGGTGTTGCTGGTGCTGGTCCGGCGCCTCCCATCTTCTTGCGATGTCGCCCTCCTGCTTCTTCATCGCTCCCCAGCATCACGCTCCGGTGCAGGCGTACTTATCTCCCCTGTTAAGGGCAAAGCAAAGTACTGCAGTGCGCAGGCGCCGGGCCTCTCTGACCTTTCTTGGCGCCTGCGCAAATATCCAAGGCTGACGTTAGGGCTGTGCAAACTAGGCATTTGCCCAGGGCTCCACTTTGTCTAAAACCGGTCCTGCGTATATCACAGAGCTCCACTGTCGGCGTTGGCTTTTTCTACTCTGACACTGTCCACGGGCGCACCTACAGAGAAGTTCTGAGGTATACACCAAGTTGATTGAAAGACACATTTGCACCATTATTACTAGTGTTGGGGTGAGGAAGCGCAGCGCTACTTGGATTACGGACTGTGTTTGAATAAAAAAATCCAGTGAAAAAAAAAATCCTCTTTAGCCAAATCTGAGCATAGCTAAGTGGGGACGCATCTATTTTGTAAGAAATTGGAGATGTGTGTGCATGCTGAAGGTATTTACTACTCTATCGAGGTCAACGGGATTAACATTCTCATTTCACCTCTCTTTATATAAATGATTTATTTGCTTTGTATTCCTGTTCTTTGTCAAGAGTAGATTATGTAATCTAAGTTATTTCCAAAGGCTATTTTACATCTACCTTCCATGTCCACAAACTACATACAGGGGCCTGATGAGATCAGTCTTTATAACAAAAAAGGTTTCTAACTCCTCTAATTGATTGATTGATTGATTGATTGATTGATTGATGTAGAAAACTGGCTTTTGTTGCCAAGTAATTAAACAAATTTGTGCAAAAAATGGGACTTAAAGGGAATCTGTCACCAGGTTTTTGCATCCCCACCTAAGAGCAGCATGATGTAGGGGCACAGACCCTGATTCCAGCGTTGTCACTTACTGGGCTGTTTGCTGCAGTTTGGATGAAATCAATGTTTTATTTGCCTCAGATTTGCACGTTACCTGAAGGCTGAGCTCTGTATAACCCTGCCCCCACCACTGATTGGCAAGTGGTGTGTCCACTTTGCATAGGCAGAAAGCTGCCAATCAATGGTGGGGGGCGGGGTTATACAGAACTCTAGAATATGGTGGACTACATGGCAGTCCTCTGGTGATAATCACCTGCTGATAACACACTGATTTTATCAAAACTATAGCAAGCAGCCTAGTAAGTGACACATCGCTAGATTCAGGTGGTAAATATCCAGGGTAGTTCACAATCTCTTTATATATCACTCACCTGCCGCCTCAAAAGGAGGATATGTTTGCTTTGTCATTCTGAAAATTAATAAAAGTTTCTTAGGAAGACAATGTTTCTCTCATGCCATGTCCAGGAAGAAGAGATCTCTTCGAAGAGCTGTAACCGATGAAGATGAAACAGAAGAGGTTTATAGATGAGGAGCGGATGTTTATAAGATGCAACAACCACATTATTTATTCACAACCCAGAAATAAACAATCAGTTTGAGCTTTGCTTCTGTAAAACAATAGATAAGAGATGTGGGAAGGGAACATCTTCTGGTGTTCCCAACTATGGAAGGAAGATGCATGATCCGTGCGTCATTGCTATTGGTTGCTGTGTGTGAACTGGTGTCTTCATGACATTAGGTATTCATGATGCCTGTGAGTTTCGCTTAAATTGACCAATAACCTTAGTTACTAGTATCTAATTACTACCCGCCCTGTCGTGGCCCCTGCCCCAATAATTACACATAAAACATTCGTTTGGATAAATTTGGCCACAGCAGCCATCTTTTATTAACATTTAAACATAACAGTTTGTTAACATTGAAACCCCAGGGAAAGCGGTCCTCGAAGCCCCAAGAGCCAACCAACTCGTATCCAATCTCTCCAATTTGGCCTCCAGGTCGTGTCCCTGCCCCCAGCCGCTAGGCACCAGCTCAGAGACGCTTAAAGACTCGCCCGGCCAATATCCGCCAAAATCCCACGTCCCCAGTCCTCTCGACTGTATAACCCTTAATTCTCTAAGCCACACCAGGGGGAGTCCAGGATCTCACACATCCCCCCCCCCTCCAAGCCGCCATTTCTTAGCACCACCAACTTCGAGGACCTCTTTCCCCCCCCCCGCCTTGCTGCCGCGACGAACATAACTAATACACTTATAGCGCCACAAATCTGACCCTCGCTACCTTCACTAAAATAACCGTAAAATTCTTAAACTGTGGACCAAACCAGCAAGTACCCTATTTAAAAAAGGGGAGGGTGGGTGGGAGCTTGCTATCTAATCAGAGGGGCACCAAAATGGTTGCTCCTCTAAGATGGGTGCCCCCCTTTTATAGTCAATCCCCCTTTATCGCCCCCGCCTTCTTGCCTACCTTGCCCTCAGCCAATCCGTAATCCCCAATTCAAATAATTCCTTCAACTCACTCCATAATATCGCCCCCACCTTTCCGCTCACCCCCTATAGGCCCATTCAACCTTGTCATGTCGTCCTCCCTCAAAGGCCTGCGGCCTAGTCCGTCCTCACTTGACATTAGGTATTCATGATGCCTGTGAGTTTCGCTTAAATTGACCAATAACCTTAGTTACTAGTATCTAATTACTACCCGCCCTGTCGTGGCCCCTGCCCCAATAATTACACATAAAACATTCGTTTGGATAAATTTGGCCACAGCAGCCATCTTTTATTAACATTTAAACATAACAGTTTGTTAACATTGAAACCCCAGGGAAAGCGGTCCTCGAAGCCCCAAGAGCCAACCAACTCGTATCCAATCTCTCCAATTTGGCCTCCAGGTCGTGTCCCTGCCCCCAGCCGCTAGGCACCAGCTCAGAGACGCTTAAAGACTCGCCCGGCCAATATCCGCCAAAATCCCACGTCCCCAGTCCTCTCGACTGTATAACCCTTAATTCTCTAAGCCACACCAGGGGGAGTCCAGGATCTCACACATCCCCCCCCCCCTCCAAGCCGACATTTCTTAGCACCACCAACTTCGAGGACCTCTTTC
This sequence comes from Ranitomeya variabilis, assembly GCF_051348905.1. Classification (NCBI taxonomy): domain Eukaryota; kingdom Metazoa; phylum Chordata; class Amphibia; order Anura; family Dendrobatidae; genus Ranitomeya; species Ranitomeya variabilis. The sequence goes on along the minus strand of NC_135233.1, from coordinate 52,711,021 downwards.
CCCCCCCCGCCACCAACACCAATGTCCTGACACCTCAGACATTTGTGTCCCGCCACACCGACAGCCCTTTTTCGATACCCTCCTGTACCGCAAGACACCATAGGTCCAAACCGATAGCATTCAAGTGCACTCCATCTTTTCTCCAATATTCGCCCGTCCCTGACTCCAGATCCAAATGGCGAATCACAAGAGCCCCATTCCGTACCATGAAACGTGAAATTGCTCTATTAACCTTTATTCTGGCCCTGTTAATACCCTGCACTGACCGAGCTCCGAACCAAACTTTCCTAGGAACAATATCCGACCAGATTATTAATAAACGCGGGAACATGGCCCACAATCTTAAAACATCAAATTTGATGTCGTTGATCAGTTCTCTACAAGGGCGTTTACCGAGGTCGTTGCCCCCCAAATGAATTACCAATAAATCCGGCACCCTGTCCAAACGCCCAAACTTATGAAATTCCGGCAAGAGCTGCTTCCAGTACATTCCCCGTTTTCCAATCCAACGTATGATCGCTGATGACTTCTCCACGCCGAGCTGTCTCCCTTGAGGGCGAACATCTGCTTGCACCGCTGCCCAAAATACAAATGAGTGGCCCACAATCCATGCCAGTAAAGGCCTTTTTCCTGCAAAGAAAAATAACAAACCAAAACATAGTAAACGTAAAGCACAACCCTAATAAATCTTCATCCAACTCTAAAAATCCCCCTTTAGACCAAGGACGGACGAATATAAGACTTGAACCTCACGGATTCCCAACGGCCGATCCTCCGCACCACGTCCTCTCCCAAACCTCTTCTTGCCGCTTCCGTAGCTGCCCCTATCCTAAATGAGTGACCTGAAAACTTCTCTGCTGAAATACCTCCTTGCGTCAAACAGCGCTTAAATATAGTGACAAACTGATACCGAGATAAAAACGATCCATCTTCGTGCAACAACAGTGGCTCATCAACCCAAACCTTCCCCTCTGAAAATTCCCGAAAACATAATACCGGGCACAATGGGGAACCCGGTACTTCAAATAGCTCAATTTTACACCCTTTTCCAGCCAAATCAGTTTTTGATTGACGTAGCCAAATAACCAACTTATCCCCGTGTAAGACTACATCCTGACCTAGCAGCCCCCCTTTTTTATTCTTAGCTGGGCTGACCAACTCACCCAAATGAAACGCCCCAAAGAATGCCAAAGCAAATGCCACCTTAAACAAAACCACCTCCGGCTGATTAGCGCATACCCTTGGTAATTGTTCGCCTAACTGCAATAAAATCTCGTAGGACACAGGGCGTCGACCATCTAAGGATTTCCAACCCTTACGCCAACCCTGCATCACCTGTAGGACCATAAATGATTTAGTTACATCATGAAGCCCCCTGAATCTAAATCCAAATGCTAAACCAGCCAAAAATTGATTAACTTTTGATACTGACCAACCGCAATCCCATTTTTGACCTAAAAGCAACAGCAATTTCTCGTCGTCATGCATATCCGATCCCAGCGACAAACCCCAATCCACCCAAGTATCCCAGGCCTTAACATAGTGCGACCAAGTTCCTGGCGCCAACGACCTAGACAGTAACCCTTTTACTGCCCCAACGGAAGCTTCCATAGTTCCTCCGGGCAGAAAACCCGCACGAGATCCACTTGAGACATGCCATCTGGAACCCGATCCCACTGTGAATAAAAAATAGTGTCACCAATCAATGATTCATTAGACGACCGCAATTCCGCAGTGACCCATAAGTTAAACCTTAGACCCAGCCAAACCATATGTTGCAAAACTCTTAACGACGCTGAATCTGCGGATGATAGTGAATTTAGCGCTCTCACAGAGCTTTCTGATTCACAACCGAAACAAATCTTCATGTTACAGACCTCTGATCCCCATAAGGATAAAGCAACAGCAATGGGAAAAACCGCACACAGCAATCGATTTGCAGATAAACCGTTATCCACCCATGAAGGCGGCCACCGACACGCTAGCCAATTCTCTCGAAAGACCAAACAAAAACCTTGCTCGTCCACCGGGCCGATCGTAAAACCCAAATCCTCCGCAGGCACCACAGGTGCAATCCACAGTGACTTCCCGTTATACGAATCCAGAAAAAGCATCCATACTTTCAAATCATCCTTTAAGGCCTTTCGAAGCCTGATAAAATGAGAAGGGGACCGAACTCCTACAGTAGCCAAAGACATCCTGCGACAAAACGCCCTACCCATTGGCATGATACGGCATGCAAAATTCAACTTCCCCAACAATGATTGCACCACATGTAACGTCACCTTTTTTGACTCATACACTCTCCTCACGTCCAATCTCATGCTCACGAGTTTATCCATAGGTAAGCGGCACTCCATTGCCACCGTATCTATCTCGATGCCTAAAAAACTCAAAGATGTTACCGGACCTACCGTCTTGTCAGCGGCTAACGGAACGCCGAACCTGCTTGACACACTCTCCATAGAGTGAAGCAAAATTGAACAATCAGCGGAATGCGCTGGGCCCACAAACAGAAAATCATCCAGATAATGGATGCAAGATCGGAGCCCGGACACATCTTTTACTGTCCACTCCAAGAACGTACTGAACAATTCAAAATATGCACACGATAGGGAACAACCCATCGGCAAACAACGATCCACGTAAAAACCCCCATTCCAAAAACACCCCAACAAATGTAAACTATTCGGATTAACAGAAAGCAAACGAAACGCGGCCTCAATATCGGTTTTTGCCAATAAAGCCCCTTGTCCACAACGTCTAACCCATTCCATAGCTGTGTCAAAAGACGTGTAAAGAACCGAGCACAACTGTGGATCAATGCCGTCGTTCACTGACAAACCTTTTGGGAACGAAAGATGATGGATTAACCTAAATTTATTAGCCTCCTTTTTGGGTACCACCCCCAAAGGAGAAACTCTCAATCCCTCCATAGGGAGAGACTGAAAAGGGCCGGCCATTCTACCAAGTGACACCTCCTTATTCAATTTTTCCGTGACCACTTCGGGAAAATCATAGGCCGACTTCAAATTCTTTTTGGACCACTGCACCTTAACGTCCACAAAAGGTATTGAAAAACCATTCTTAAAACCATCTCTCAAAGTGGACGCTGCCTTTCTATCAGGATATCTACTTAGGAACGGCTCCATCTCTGCCAGCCGCACTGGAGTCACCCCTTTTGTCAAATCCATCTGACCCTTTTTGCTTCCCTCCCTTGAAACATCTCGCTGCTCCATGATTTCCTCCGCATGAAGAACACTCGTGCTTAAACTTACACTTTGCCCCGAACCTACATGTCCCCTTGTTAAAGGCAAAACACAGTCCCTTTTGCATAACCACCGAGTTCCCTGACTGTCCTGAACCCCCGGTGCCTCCAAGAAATGACTGCGAACCCTGATTCGGCCTGACCGGTGCTGTCACTCTCATCCACAAAGAAATGTCCTTGTGGTCCCACCTAATATTTTGACGCACGGCTTTACGTTGACGGAACTGTTCGTCGTATCTAATCCACCCTTGACCCCCATAGACCCTGTACGCCTCCCCAATGATATCTAAATAGCAAAACAAGGGGCACAAGTTTCTGGCGATTTTTCCCCTATCACACTAGCAAAAATCGCAAAAGCTTGCAACCAGTTAGAAAAGGTACGAGGGATTAATCTAAACCTTCTCCTCTCCTCGTCCTCTTTTTTGGAATCATCCCTACGGGCTTTATCTAAATTAAAACGCTCTAAAGGGAGCAGTGAAAATATTTCAACATACTCCCCTTTCCAAATTCTCTCTTTCACTTCCGGCTTCAAATGCGCACCTAAAGGCCCCTCAAAACACACGTACACTTCCCCCCTAGCCGAATCATCAACCCGGACCGACTCATCCTTTTCTTCATTCCCACCTTCTGTTGCCGTCGAGCCTCCCTGCTGAACTACCTCGCAACTACCAACTGATGTCAACCCAGGTGCCAATGGGGCCCCTTGTGAAATACTGGATCCTGGCCCGCCCGAGTCGCCAACTCCTTCCGCCCCCAGGACCCCCCTCTCCCGAACATTCCCCAACCACGCCGATAACGGCGATGGTTCGATTTGCCTACCCCTTGTCTCCCACATTTGGAACAAATCTTTCAACCCTTGCATTAAAATACCCGCGCCAACACTGACCCCCCCTACAGAAACCTCCCCTCTACATAAATCAACACTAGGAGCTAGTGATGGCAATAAAGAAGATAAAACAGCACTCTCACCTGGCTGCCTGGGCGCTGTGATCCCAGCAGCCGCTGATCCCGGGTCCAGATGCGCTCCTACAGTCTGTGCTCCACCACGTCCGTGTGGGCTTGATGATCCACGAACATCCATAGGCCAGTCCTGAGATGTCGCTGCGGTGATAGGACCCACAGCGTGGTCCCGATCCACGGATGCTGCCCGCGATGATGCAAGGCGCGCAGCGTGAAGTTCCGCTAAACTGCCCCCGCTAGCTGCCACAGCCCCCCCATAAACTAGTGCCCCTGGTCCTTCTGTAGTTCCTGTCTGAACCCCCCTCTGGCTATAATCCCATGCATTCACATTATCTACAGTGCTTCCAGCACTGAAACAGTTACTAGCAGCAGCAGTCAGCGAGTGGGCGGGGAAAAACCGGCGCCCATCACCGGCTGCTCTGCGCTCAGGGGCCTGAACTGCTGCCGCCTGAGAGTCCCTCATATCGCGCTGAGCGGCGGCCCGTATGAATGGGCTCGCCGCCGCTCCTGTGCCTGGCTCCTGTCCACCGGCCGTTACCGGTGAGTGTGCTGATCTGCCGTGCCGCGCTGCCGTCTGAGGCGCCCGCCGTACAGGCCCCCGTCCTCTCCTCTGCGTCGCTTGCCGCCGCTGAGCCGGCCCCTTTCCAGGCTGGGCACCGGCCGCTCCTCTCCCTGGCTCCGGCAGCGCTGACGATCTGTCTGATGAAGGGGAGGCCGACACCTCCCCCCGCTGCAGGCCCCGCCGACTGGTGGGATTCCTCCCGGCTCCCTGGCAGCGCCCGCCGGAACCGCGGTCTGCTGCTGGAACCGGAGGGTCCCCTGAGGGGCTCCTCATACGGCGTCGGGCCCTGGGGGCAACCTCGGGGCTCAGGCGCTCCGGAGGCCGAGACCTCCGAGGCCGGCGGCCCTCAGTCAGTAAATTGGCTGACCCGGATCCCCCTACAGGAAGCAGGCCCTGCAGTGACGCCTGCAGCCAGCCTGCACCCCTGGTTCTAGCTGCATCGCGGAGATGTTGAAGAATTGCCTCAACCTCCATTCTCTCTCACACAGAGCTTGCTATCTAATCAGAGGGGCACCAAAATGGTTGCTCCTCTAAGATGGGTGCCCCCCTTTTATAGTCAATCCCCCTTTATCGCCCCCGCCTTCTTGCCTACCTTGCCCTCAGCCAATCCGTAATCCCCAATTCAAATAATTCCTTCAACTCACTCCATAATATCGCCCCCACCTTTCCGCTCACCCCCTATAGGCCCATTCAACCTTGTCATGTCGTCCTCCCTCAAAGGCCTGCGGCCTAGTCCGTCCTCACTTGATTGTCTGTGGCTGAAACTTATACAGGTGAAACCAGAAGTTTCCATCCACTCTATATAAAGACACATATGCCTGTTTTTCTCAATATCTGACATGAAATCAGAATAAACCTTTCCTGTTTTCGGTCAATTAGGATTACCATAATTATTAATATTTCACAAATGCCAGAATAATGAGAGAGAGAATGCTTTAAAGGATTTTTATTACTTACTGCAAAGTCAAAAGTTTCCATACATTTCATTAGTATTTGGTATCATTACCCTTACACTGATTGACTTGGATCAAACGTTTGGTTTATCCTTCCACAAGCTTCTCACAATAGTTGGTTAGAATTTGGGCCCACTCCTCCTGACAAAACTGGTGTAAGTGATCCAGGTTTGTAGGTCGCCTTGCTCGCACCGGCCTTTTCAGCTTTGCCCATAAATTTTCAATTGGACTGAGATCAGGGCTTTGTGATGGCCGCTCCAAAACATTGACTTTGTTATCCTTAAGCCAGTTTGTTACCATTTTGGCAGTATGTTGCGGCTCAATGTCCATTTTGAAGACTCATTTCTGCCCTAGCTTTATATTCCTGGCTGATGTCTTGAGATGTTTGTTCAGTATTGCCACATAATCTTCTTTTCTCATGATGCCAACTATTTTGTGAAGTGCACCAGTCCCTCCTGCAGCAAAACAACCCCACCACATGATGCTGCCACCCCCGTGTTTCACAGTTGGGATGGTGTTGTTAGGCTTCCAAGCTTCTCCTTTTTTCCTCCAAATGTTACGATGGTCAAAAAGTTCAATTTTAGTTTCATCAGACCACAGGACATGTCTCCAAAAATTACGGTCTTTGTTCCTGTGTGCATTTGCAAACATTAATCTTTTTATATTTCTTTTGGAGTAATGGCTTCTTCCTGGCAGAGAAGGCTTTCAGCTCATGTTGATGCAGTACTCGTTTCTCTGTGGATATTGACACAATCTTACCAGCTTCCGCCATCTTCACAATGTCTTTTGCTTTTGTTCTTGGGTTTATATGCACATGTTGGACCAAAGCACGTGCATCTCTGGGACACAGAACCCATCTCCTTCCTGAGCGGTATGATGGCTGGGCAGTCCCATCTTGTTTGTATTTGCGTGTCCTTGTTTGTACAGATGAACGAGGCGCCTTCAGGTATCTTGAAATTATACCCAAGAATGAGCCAGACTTGTGCAAGTACACAATTCTCTTCCTGATATCTTGGCTGATTTCTTTAGACTTTCCCATGATTCTACACAAAGAAGCAGTGTGTTTCAGGTGTGCATTAAAATACATCCACAGGTGCATCTCTAATTAACTCAGATGTTGCCAAAAAACATCAAAATCTGAAGCTTCCAAACACATGACATCATCATATGGGCAGCCCAGAATTGTTTAAAGGCATAGTAATCTTAGTGAATGTGAACTTTAGACTTTTCAGTAAGTAATAAAAATGCCTTAAAACATTTTCTCTCATTATTCTGGCATTTGGCAAATATTAATAATTATGGTAATCCTAATTGATCTAAAGCGGGAAAGGTTTATTCTGATTTCATGTCAGATATTGAGAAAAATATGCATTTATGTCTTTTTATATAGTGTATGGAACCTTCTGGTTTCAACTGTAGATACAGTCCAAAACAAAAAAAAATAGATTGCACTAACATCTTTATCAGATTCAGCCATGATCTTGTGCGTCCAACCCTCACAAGAAAATAGTGTGTAGCTACGAGACGAATGGTTAGAAAGTCCGAATACATGAAGGGTGTTTGTGACCAGTTGTGGTGAGCAAGTAAATTTGAGTGGAAATGAATTGTACTCGAATTTTACAACAATTCATATTTTCCAAAATGTCATTTTTTTCTAAGTCGCTTCCATGTTGATTCTGCAAAATGGTATACACTGGCCTCTATAATAGCCCACGAAAAGGTAGAACAAAAATATTTATACTCTCTGACCGACCTCCACTATTCACCGCCACCCTTCCGTTTCTCACCACATGTTCTCATTCCCTAGTGCTCAAGCTGAAATCTTCCGGCATCTCAAGGTGCACCAGGACTTCCTGCTTTCTTGGGGCCAGGAGGGTTTTGCGCATGTACGCAGGAAGGCTACTGCTCATGTTGTGACCTTCCGCACACTTGCGTGGAACCCTCCAGACCACATGACTTCTAGAAGTCCCGAACAACCTGAGATGCCAAAGATTACGGCATGAACGGCGAGGGATCCTGAGAAGTGGCAAGGAACGGACGGTGGCAGTGAGTAGCAGAGGGGCTGGAGCGGTGCAGTGAGTATAAGGATTTTCTAGAGAGACCCCAGAGCTTAATGAGGGACATTAAATTCGTGGAGAACAACTTCTCCACAAAATGAATTTCCTGAGAAAATTTACGCAAACAGGCAAATTTGAATTTTGCTTAGGCCAATCATCTCTAGTGGCCAGGTCGTAGTTTGTAGACCAGGGGTGGTTTAAAGAGTAAATAAACTTTTTTTTTAAATTATTATTTTTTTTAATTTCATTATCCTCCCATGGACTGCAAAGTCGTGAATTTATGTGACATACTTCATTACCTTATTTTGCTTCCTTTCTCCCAAACACTAATGTTATTTCAATATCTCGTTAATGCGCCTTTAGAAACGCCTTTCAACTGCTGCTCAGCAAAGATCTGTCCACTATTATTATTATTATTTATTATTATAGCGCCATTTATTCCATGGCGCGTTACATGTGAACTATATTCTAGTAGTATATGTATGGGATTTTCCCTGTCTGAGTTTCAGTGGTGGAGAGTCCATTTATATATTATTTGAATATTGTATGCTGATGCTGCCGAGCAGCAGTTGAAAGCAGCTTCTAAAGGAGTATGAACTAGGTATTGAAACATCACTGCAGCATAGTATTTGGGAGAGAAGGAGGCAAAATAATGTAATGAACTGTATAAAAAAAAATCGTAACTTTGCAATTCCTGAAAGACAAAAAAGTTTCTTATAAAGTGAGGACGTATTGCTTGGTTAAACTATCGCATTATAATTGGGATCCAAATTAATACTAGGCATAAAGAGTCTGTCTGGGAACAACATTGAGCACAGAAAAACTAGACGGGATCATAGTGTTACATCTTTATTCTCAAAGTCAATGAGAACCCTAAAGGTATCCTATGCCATCACATTACAATTAAATTGGAGGGCGAATTTTCTCCAAAAAATCATGGGCTGCTTAATCCTTTTCTCCTCTCTGTAAATCCTTCACTATGTCATATAAAATAGATTGTACCCTTTGGAGACAAATATTTTTATTAAGTAGCTCTTTTGATGAAAAGCTGAACTAAAAGTGACTGCTGACACCCTTCTTGATCACCTCTGATCTGTGCAGGAAGCTGACTGCAAGTGTTCAGTTTCCCTGCAGCACCTCCACAGGAGGAATAAGGAATTACACCTATTTCACTGCAATGAATGGACTTTCTGGGTAATGTATGTATGTCCAGGGTGAGAGAAGCTCTTTGTGTTTTTCCTTTTCTCTGCTGTCCAATAGAGAATAGTCCTGAATGAGAATCCATCCTTTTATATCACTTGAATTTTTTATTTTTTTTTCCAGTAGACAATCCTTTTAAAATAAAACTTACTGGGAAATTGTACTGTAAAGCATAAAATATGAGCCGGCCTTATTCTATCACCATATAGCCACACTATTCAAACACATTTCAGTGGAACGTATCCCGGTGGTTGAATTGAATGACAGTGCAGATATTCATTCCCATCTTTCACAATGTAAACATATTAAAATGTTTAGTTTAGTCCCCCCACCGAATATAAACAGTGATTTTTGTGAATTATTTTATTGGCCTTGTAACACAGGAAAACCTATTTAATCTTCTTGGGAACTGTTCCTTTCTCTTTTATTAAGAAAACATGATATAATTAATTCAGGCATAGCCATGTTTGTTTGTGCAGTATAGTTACACCACAATAACAATTCTGCATAGCAGCGCAATGCATCATGGGTAATGGTGCGCGGACGGTACTTGCAGTGGCAAATTCCACTGTGTCGGAAATCTTTCCCAACGTGATCAGTCATCCTTAACGCCGTTCTGCATCCGAGTTGCCCATTAGTCAGTGCACGGAATAATTGGACCTTTGCATTCTAGCTTGGAGAATATATGAAATCTGGGTCCCATTTTATAAAAGAAATCTTTGCTGCTTCTTTCCCGAACACTGGATTCTCTGTCCAGTAAAGTGACCTGGTTTTGGTTAATATTGTGCTGCATTACCCAATCTACACATGGTCACTGTTAGTGGTTATTATTGAAGCCTGGGTAGTTCTCTGAGGTTCCATTGTTTACGAGACTCTTTCTTCTGCTCATTAAAAAGGGATGTGTTGCCCAAAATAAACATTTTTTTTTTCTAGAAAATTGTTTTTAGAAGTTTCATTTTGAAAGTTTCAATTAGTGTCTGATGTTCTGACCAGAAAGAGAGCTGATGGAAGTATTTCCTGTCTTGTGCAACCTCGCAATACACTATCATGATACCTATGCACCAGTTTTCTCCAAGCTGTTGATGGAACACATCTCCTTTCGCGCCCAGACATACAACATGAATTCCAAAAGAGTTGGGAGTGGGACACTTACTTAAAATGTTAAGAAAACAAGAAAGTATTCATAGAATCCTAGAATGTTAGAGTTGGAAGGGACCTCAAGGGTCATCGTGTCCAACCCCCTGCTCAAGGATTTGGAAATCTCCTATATCCATATTTTATTCACAACAGAAGGTAAATCACAGATCAGAAGTTGAACGTTGGCCATTTTTCCATTTCATTAAAAAACGAAAAAAAATTCGGAATTGATGGTAGCAACACATCTTGAAAATGTAGGAACAAGGCCACGTCTTCCATTGTGTAGCATTTCCTCTTCTTTTCACAAACTTCTGTAAACTTCCGGGAGGCGAGGAGACAATTGTTGGGAGTTTTGGGAGAGGAATAATGTCCCATTCTTGTCTGATGTAGGATTCTCACTCCTGCACAGTCCAGAGTCTTCTTAGACGGATTTTACATTTTATAATATGACAAATTTTTTCTGTTGGTGAAAGGTCTGGACTGCAAATGGTCAATTCATCTCCTGAACTCTTCTTCTGCAAAGCCGTGCTGTGATGGATGCAGTATGTGGTTTAGTTTTGTCTTTCTGGAATATCCAAGGTATTCTCTGAAATAGGCATTGTCTGGATGGAGCATATGTTCTAAAATCTGTGAGGAGTTAGTATGTTCTCCCCGTGTTTGTGTGGGTTTCCTCCGGGTTCTCCGGTTTCCTCCCTCACTCTAAAGACATACTGATAGGGAATCTAGATTGTGAGCCCCAGTGGGGTCATAGGAGATAATGTCTGCGGAATGTGGAATATGATGTCGCTATACACTCACTGGCCACTTTATTAGGTACACCTGTCCAACTTCTTGTTAACACTTAATTTCTAATCAGCCAATCACATGGCGGCAACTCAGTGCATTTAGGCATGTAGACATGGTCAAGACAATCTCCTGCAGTTCAAACCGAGCATTAGTATGGGGAAGAAAGGTGATTTGAGTGCCTTTGAACGTGGCATGGTTGTTGGTGCCAGAAGGGCTGGTCTGAGTATTTCAGAAACTGCTGATCTACTGGGATTTTCACGCACAACCATCTCTAGGGTTTACAGAGAATGGTCCGAAAAAGAAAAAAAATCCAGTGAGCGGCAGTTCTGTGGGCGGAAATGCCTTGTTGATGCCAGAGGTCAGAGGAGAATGGGCAGACTGGTTCGAGCTGATAGAAAGGCAACAGTGACTCAAATCGCCACCCGTTACAACCAAGGTAGGCCTAAGAGCATCTCTGAACGCACAGTGCGTCGAACTTTGAGGCAGATGGGCTACAGCAGCAGAAGACCACACCGGGTACCACTCCTTTCAGCTAAGAACAGGAAACTGAGGCTACAATTTGTACAAGCTCATCGAAATTGGACAGTAGAAGATTGGAAAAACGTTGCTTGGTCTGATGAGTCTCGATTTCTGCTGCAACATTCGGATGGTAGGGTCAGAATTTTGGCGTAAACAACATGAAAGCATGGATCCATCCTGCCTTGTATGGAGCATCTTTGGGATGTGCAGCCGACAAATCTGCGGCAACTGTGTGATGCCATCGTGTCAATATGGACCAAAATCTCTGAGGAATGCTTCCAGCACCTTGTTGAATCTATGCCATGAAGAATTGAGGCAGTTCTGAAGGCAAAAGGGGGTCCAACCCGTTACTAGCATGGTGTACCTAATAAAGTGGCCGGTGAGTGTATAAGCAAAGCATAAGGCCGGGATCACACAGACGCGAGATACGGCCGAGTCTCGCAGGTGAAAACCCAGCTCTGGCGCCGGCACTCCGGAGCGAAGCGTGCAGCTCCATGTATTGCTGTGCGGCTGCATGCTCCTCTCCGGAGTGCCAGCACCAGAGCTTGGTTTTCAAAACACAATTCTGAGCGGGCACCATCCATTTATTATAAATAAGGGGATCACCTACTGCCTACTTAGTTTAGATACAACCATATAGACAAAGTGTATGCATGGGAAAATGTGATCACCACATCAATCATAAAGTACAAAAAATAATTTTTATTGGAAACAACACACAACAAGCATTAAAAACAATTGAAAACCCCAACAACATGTGTAGAGGTTACGGGTCTACAGCAATTACAGGTTAATACCAAAGAGAACGCTCCACAGCCGATTATAGTAGAATGTATATCAACATAGTCAGATCACATTTACCAATTATTTTCAGATATAAACATGCTGTTATTTCAAAAAGCTAAATTAACAGTCCCCATGATACATAACAAGTGCCCAACCCAAAGGAACAATATATAAACCAGAGGAGAATAACCAGACTGTATGTTAGTCACAGAGATAAACCACACACTGAATATTGCACAGGGTTTCCACCCTTACTCCCTATATTCTTACCTAACCTAACAGAAAGGTAACCCCTCAAAGTATTGGTATGCTGGGCATAGTGGATCTGGTCGGCTGTGTCAGTGTTCAGACCCACGCGTATCGACGCTCAAAGCGTCTTCCTCAAGGTCAGTGATACCATAGTGGTGTATTCCCAGTGTTTAAATAAGTAAATCATTAATTAGTTCACCTACCAGGTGTGTATGGCGATGGCGGCGTAAATACACAGGTCCGGCGCGTTGCAGAGTCAAAAACTTATGGTGACCGGAAACCGGCCAATGATACATAGCGCATGCGCGATCGGCGATATTTTGCTGAGGTGTTTAAAAACAGAGATCCCAGCCGGTGCTGGATCAAAAATATACGCGTCTATATTGTTTAAATAAGATGCAGTTAATATGCCCAAATTTAGGGCGATTCGTAACCACGGGGATCAACTTCCCAGTATTACAAACGGGTTGTCACGGCAACACCACAAAAGTCATATTAGGCTTAGCGCATGCGCAGATCCAAGAGCAAAGAGCTTGACTATACTAGCTATAGGCAACAAGATCCAGAATTTGAGAGTAGCAGTAACACTCTACGAGCTCTTTGTGTAATGAACAGCAGGTGTATATAGGCTCCATGGTGGCCGTTACTACAGTTGGAAAAGTCCCCGAGATGTAACACGTGATCTTGAGTACAGATTATCACGAAAACTCCAATTGTCACGGACCTATGCGAGTACCAGCAAATCTAACGCATGCGCACAAGCATAAATGCTGTTACAATCCAATGTGGTGCCCTAGGTCACCAGTTTCCTACAAATACATACATAGACCAAATTTGTTGTTTACTCTCGATAAACCAAATTGAACCAAACATGAAAATAATTAATATATAATACCCTTAAGAATGTTATTAGTATATTAAGCTAGACAAAAAGAGAAATCCCCATATTCCCCAGTCTTAAATAACAGGAGTGCCCAACTTAAACCACAGCTAGACAAATTACAATAAGGAACATGGGTTTCATAGCAAATCCAGGAAAGAATGATATATAAACAGCACAACCCCAGTTACAAGGTTAAGTAGAAATAACAGCATGAATATATATTAAAAAAAAAAAAAAAAAAAGTGCTTCTTGGGTTTATTCTTTTTCTTAGGAGGTCCATGTTCCCAATTTCCCAACCGTCCATAGGTTATAGAGATGAAGTTTTTTAACCTATAGGGGGAATCTGTAATAGATAGGGAGAAAAATGAAAGTATGTAAATATCCACAAAGGGTCACACGTTGTATATAACTGTACTCATGACGATCCACAAAATAAACATAGGACAAGGTCGCTATAGTTTTTTGTAGAAACCTATTTACAGTAATTCCTCATTTAAACCCCCCGGTGTTAGGCTTTTGAGTTCATAAATCCAGCGGGATTCTCTTCTTAACAGTTCATCAGTTAGTTTCCCCCCTCTAATGTTAGGGGTGACCCATAATCCCATAACTCGGAGGGTCCTGGAACCACCAATATGATGTTCTAGAAAATGGGTTGCCACAGAAGTGATTTCTTTCCCCTTCTCTTTATCGGTTTTAGCTGTAGATATATTGGAAACATGCTGCTGCACTCTGCGGTGCAGTTCTTGGGTGGTTTGGCCCACATAGATTTTATTGCAGCCACAAATCAGGGCATAAACCAAGTTGCATGTCCAACAGTTAAAATACGATCTCGATTTAACCTGAAAAGGCAGAGATGGAATTGAAATTCCCATATCAGCCAACATCAGTGGACATATGGAACACCCCCCACACGGAAATGAACCAACAACCGTATTACCTGAACAATTTTTGGACGTTGGTCGCCTGAAGTGGCTCCTTGATAGACAGTCTTTTAGGTTCCTTGCTCTTCTTGCCACTACCCTAGGTTTACTTAGGATAAGTGGCTTGAGCCTCGTATCACTCAGCAGGATCCCCCAATTATCCTCCATTATTTGATGGACATCACCCCACTGGTTGTTACATTTAGTTATAAGGCTCAGTTGGTTTGAGTTAGTTCTCTGTCGTGTTTTTAGAACCTCTTCCCTTGGTCTCTGCCGGGAGTATTCAAACGCCCTTGAGATGATTTTTCGTGGGTAACCACGTTCCTGGAAGCGGTTTGTAAGTGATCTTGATTCATCCTGAAAATCCGACATAGTGCTACAGTTCCTCCTAAGGCGCAGGAACTGTCCTGTTGGGATGCTGTTACGTAGGTGGTGTGGATGAAAGCTTGAATAATGCAATATATTGTTTGTGGCTGTACTTTTGCGGAAAAGGGTGGTGTTGATCCTGTTATCCCGAATGATAATTTTCAGATCAAGGAAATCAACCGAGCTGGTGGAGTAGCAGGATGTTAGCCGAATGTTAAACTGATTCGCATTCAGCTCCTCAACAAAGTTCTCCAGTGCTTCTGCCATGCCTGTCCACAAAACAAGAATATCATCAATGAATCGGTACCATTTTAAAACATTTTCATTAAAGTACCGATTCTTTGCCATCTGAGTCTCCTCCCACCACCCCATAAAGAGGTTCGCATATGGGGGCGTGCACCTAGCCCCCATAGCTGTTCCTGACACCTGTTTGTAAAAAACTGTCAAAAATAAAGTAATTCCTTTCCAAAATCATTCGCAAAAGATCCAAAATAAATGAGTCATGACCCCTGTTTCCTGTTGAAGACTTATCCAGAAGATATGCTACAGCTGAAATACCTAAATCATGTTTGGTTTTCACCTGCGGACTCGGCTGTATCTGTGTGATCCCGGCCTAATAGTAATAACCTCTACTTGAGGCCGGGGGCACACAAGCGATGGTTCTCTCATGTGTGAGAATCAGGCCAATTATGCTAATGACACTCTGCTCAAACAGAGTGTTATCCAAGTGTCATCTGAGTGTGACCACATTCTTCTGCATGAGAGAATTGTAACAAAGGTGCGGAGAATATGGAAAACTCAATTTCTCCAACGTCTCCTTTGTCGGAGTCCTCGCAAATCGAACTGCACTCGGATGACATCGGAGTGCAGTCTGATGCTTTAGACGCACCCATACAGTTGATTGGGTGCACGTGGTCTGATTTTTGGAGCCACTCACAGCATGCTGTGATTTATTCCTCATGCTGAATCAAGGCAGATCTGCCCTGACCCATAATATAACATTGGGGACGAGTGCTATCCGATAATAGATCAGATAGCACTCGGCCCTGTTATATGCTCATGTGAGTGAGCCCTGAGGCTCAGCATTGATAGTGTCTTTCATGATGTGTAGGCTGTCCATACCATAGGCACTAATGCAGACCCAAAGCATCAGAGATGAAGGCTTTTAAACTGTGCACGGATAACAAGCTGGATACTTCCTTTCCTTTTGAGTCTGCAGGATACGGCGTATGTGGAATCTATAAAAAATGTCAAATTTTGATTTATCCGACCACAGAACAGTTTCCATTTTGCTTCAGTCCATTTTAAATGAGCTTTGGCCCTGAGAATATGGTGGTTATTCAAAGTCTTTGCAATTTTATGTTGAGGAACATTTTCCTGAAATTGTTCCCTAGTTTTTAGATGCTGATTTTCACACGTTGGTGACCTTCTGACCATCTTTGCTTCAGAGAGACTTTGCCTCTCTAACATTCTCTTAGAGAGTCCTGAGTTTTGAAGCTTATTGCGAAACGGCGCCCGTCGGGCGAGGGGAAGCATCACCAGCATCCACTCCTGTGCACTGCCTCCTAGCACTTGCTGGTATCTTCACAACATCAACTTAAACAGGTATCCTTATTGGATTTTTTTGTCTATTTTTGTATTTCTAACCCCTTTTCTTTCCCTCCTTATGGTTATAACTTGTGCAATCCCCACTACTCAGCACGGTTAGCAAAATAGCTGTCCCGGCTGATTCTGCACTACACGTTAGTAATCTTTACTCAAAGCCATGATGGATAAGAACAATGGGATCCTGGAATTCTAATAGACTGGCAACACCTCATGTGCACTTGGGTTTATTACCACTTTTAATAATAGACTGTTTTTTTGTCATTATTGAGTGTTATATATGATGCTGGTTATCCTCGCCCCCTTTTTTGGTGGTCCCATACCCCTGTCTGTTTTATTGTTAAAAAAATGTTTTTACCTAAATTAACTTTTTATATTGAACTCCCTTTGCTCTACTACACTTCTTTGTGTCTTTTGTGGCACCTTTCTTCACAATAGACAATGTTTATCATATTTAAAGGGGATGTCTATTGCGATAAAGTTAATCTTAATGGTCCCAGGTCAATGGAAGAAAACCCAAGCACAACTCCAGAATCCGTGTTGTTTCCTCCCAGTCCCCAGTATCAGTAACTAACAAGGGTCACGTGACTGCTGTTATTGCCTGCGGTGGTCATGTGATACCTCCTCCCTCTCTATCCCCCCTCTTCTCATTGAACCTGAGCTATTAGTATTACCTTGTATAGTAGTGGAGAATCCCTTTAAGGTAATTCTCCCTCCCTGCTGATTTATGTAAATTCACATTGCTTTTGTGCAAGTTTTGTGGGCTTGTTCCCCCTGTGTGACATCAAAGCTGTTCTGTGTGTCCTCAGCCAATCAAAAGTCTCATACTTCTGCCCTTCCCCTCTGCCTTTCATACTGTGCCAGCACATTGCTTGAGAGACTGCAGCTGCATCCCCCTCCTCCTATTTTCCTCTTCCTAAACCAGACTGATTTTTTTTTTGTGACCAATGAGCAAATAAATAAGTTATAGGGCTGTAACAGTTGAATAATTTCTAAATTTTATATTTGGTTAATTTGGGTGTTATGTGGGATGTTTTGAGAAAATTATGCAGATTACAATAAATAGAAAAAAAAATCCAGCAGTCCTAAAGTGACATTTTTTTAGAATCAGAGTCACATTCTCGCCTTCCAAAATGTTAAAACAATACATCTTTATGTAACATATGATGACCAAGCGTTCATCTATCTAACAGTTACGTGAATTTTGATATTAGATTGGCAGCAGATATTTTTTAAACTGTACTTTTGATTTTTCTTTTTTTCTTGGGGGGGCATTATTTTAATTTTCACAATTTACCGTACTATTCTACTTTGTCACCTTTTATTCAGTTCTGTAATGTAAAAAGCCCCCTGCATTTTACACGCTCCGATAGCACCCGAACATGCTCGGATTACACCTTTGCCCATTACTGATACCATCCTAAAAAATTTCATAAATCGGTCTCCTGTTTGTTCTCATAGAATGACGTAACGGAGGTGAACTTCGGTGCAAACTCTCCCAGGAGGTCTCAAATTTGGACTTCATAATTAATACAACCAAATAACATCCCCAGTACGTAATACGCCGTGTACACATAGCCTGCCCTTGTAAATAAACTCCTGAAATAATATTTAGCTATGAGCATCACATTATTGTCAGCAGCTCCACTCATGGCTGAATGCTACTGACGGGTTCTTGTTTTCTACGTCGCCTGAAGACTTATGGTTCCAAGCTATTTGTGTATCCTTTAAATTAATCCCCGTATCACTCAGTGAGGGGATTGGAGCCGTACGATTCTGTCCTCAGCTTTATTATTTGCGTGGGATTTTCTGTAATCGCAAACATACAAATATTTCATTGCGGAAAATATCTTGTGAAGTCAAGATGCTCCACAAACATTCGTTACGAGCTTCAGGGATGTTGTTGTTGTGTTGGTAAACGGCTATTACCGGTAATTATCTTCAGAGTAGCTGTGCGCTTTACCAAGGTGGACGCCATTATATCTTATTAGAGGTCCTTGTCGTCTTTTTCATGCTATATTGTCCAAAGTCTAAGTTGACCAAAGATTTAAAATACAGAACATCTCAAAAAAATTTTTGTAGCCCCTGAGATGCAAAACATGGCTGATCTGAACCTTCTTCCGGCTAGTTACTGTATAACAGCTCCTTAATTAGAAGTGATTGAAAATAGGGGGTTGGCTTTGTTAGTGAACTGAGGCCAACAGCCAGCCCCCCCCATACACATCCCTGCAGGGGCGGATACAGACAGGAGGGGACCCCTGTGAAGGAGCAATATATGGTGCCTTTGCAGTCCAAGAGCTCATCATAATGTTCAATTCCACCTGTTTTGGAGGTGGATGTGGCCCCTTGTCCTCTTGGGCCCTTGTGCAGCTGCACAGGTTGCACCAACGGTGTTCTCCTCCCCTGCCTACCGGATCACATGCTGACACAGGAAGAAGAAGGAAGCGCTTTCCTGTGCACCAGGACCTAAAAAGTAAAGTTGCCAAGACCCAGGACCATCAGTTAGACTAAGCCAAAGTATATCTGTAGGACCAGGAGGGCTATTGGTCCTTGATGACAAGAGTAAAAATTCACACTTTAGAATTCTGTAGTATAAAGTAGATTTTTATGTTCGTTACTTAGTCCACCTGAATTATACTTTTCTAGTGGGACACATAAGGCTTTTTAACTTTTCCAAATTGTATATTAAAAATATATTATGATTATGTAGGTCGTATGTAAGGACATTAATGGCAGAAAACGGAAACAAATGCTCTCTAAAAAAAATTTTTTTTAGATGGTTTAATCCAGGGGCAGACATGCATGTTCCGTGGATTCATCTGTACATTGGCCCTTAGAGGATGGGGTCCAGGAGGCTTATAAGAACAGCAGGTGCCAGCACTACCGCTCTCTACTCAGAGTGTAAAATGCCATATGGGACCGTGTTTCTCACCTCCTTGTGTATGTTCCTCTGCCATGCAGAACACTGGGTGAAGAGGCTCCTCTCGGCCTTTGTCTTTACTCAGTAGATGCCTTTATATAATGAATTCTCACATTTTTCTTGGAATTTGTCTTTGTGGGGGATCCATAGTATAAAAGACGGAAACATTACCAGTAATATACAGGCTGTTGTGTAGAGGAGAATTTTCTGTGCCTAAATATCTCAATAGTATTCTTCTTTGCAGACATATTGCACTGATATTTCCAAATATATTGCAGTACATTATAGGTGGAAATAAGCAGGAAAGTAAAAGTTAGATTTTTTTTTAAAAAGTCATTGGAAAATAATGCTGCAAAAGCAATGACAATAATCTCATTTTTCTACTGTACTTTTTAAAATAAACCTCATAAATCAGTAAATAACATAAACATATTTGGTATGTGTCTACTATATAATTGTCTAAGGGTCACTTCCGTCTTTCTGTCCTTCTGTCCGTCTGTCTTTCTTTCTGTCACGGATATTCATTGGTCGCGGCCTCTGTCTGTCATGGAATCCACGACCATTGCCACGACCAATCAGCGACGCGCACAGTCCGGAAGAAAATGGCCGCTCTTTACTCCCCGCACTCAGTGCCCGGCGCCCGCATACTCCCCTCCGGTCACCGCTCACACAGGGTTATTGCCGGCGGTAACGGACCGCGTTATGCCGCAGTAACGCACTCCGTAACCGCTGCTATTAACCCTGTGTGTCCCCAATTTTTTACTATTTATGCAGCCTATGCAGCATCAATAGTAAAAAAATGTAATGTTAAAAATAATAAAAAAACAAAAAACCTGCTATACCCTCCAGTAGTCCGGCGAGCCGCTCGCGCCGGCCGCCATCTTCCGTTCCCGGCGATGCATTGCGAAATTACCCAGAAGACTTAGCGGTCTCGCGAGACTGCTAAGTCTTCTGGGTAATTTCGCAATGCATCCTGGGAAAGGAAGATGGCGGCCGGCGCTAGCGGCTCGGCGGAGCTTCGGTGGATCCCAAGCGTCGGTAACCGCTTCCTGGATCCGGGGGCCAACGGAAGGTGAGTATGTGACTATTTTTTATTTTAATTCTTTTTTTTTTTAACAGGGATATCATGCCCATATTGCTATATACGTGGGCTGGGCAATATACAACGTGGGCTGCGCAATATACAACGTGGGCTGCGCAATATACTATGTGGGCTGTGCAATATACTATGTGGGCTGAGCAATATACTACGTGGGCTGCGCAATATACTACGTGGGCTGCGCAATATACTATGTGGGCTGCGCTATATACTACGTGGGCTGTGCAATATACGTGGGCTGCGCAATATACAACATGGGCTGCGCAATATACAACGTGGGCTGCGCAATATACTACGTGGGCTGCGCAATATACTACGTGGGCTGCGCAATATACAACGTGGGCTGCGCAATATACTACGTGGGCTGTGCAATATACTACGTGGGCTGTGCAATATACAACGTGGGCTGTGCAATATACTACGTGGGCTGCACAATATACTACGTGGGCTGCGCAATGTACAACGTGGGCTGCGCAATGTACTACGTGGGCTGCGCAATGTACTACGTGGGCTGCGCAATGTACTACGTGGGCTGCGCAATGTACTACGTGGGCTGCGCAATGTACTGCGTTGGCTGTGCAATGTACTGCGTGGGCTGCGCAATGTACTGCGTGGGCTGCGCAATGTATTGCGTCGGTTACGCAATGTACTGCGTGGCTGTGCAATATACTACGTGAGCTGTGCTATACACTACGCATGCATATTCTAGAATACCCGATGCGTTAGAATCGGGCCACCATCTAGTGTAATCATAACAACCTGCTCAATGCTGTCAACATATTACTTATAGTGATCTGTAAATCGTGTAAATTAAAATGGTGAAATATTTTTTTTCCCCTGCATTTTACCCATAAAAAATCCTTTTTGCTTTGTTTGGTATTGTGGCTTATCTCTTATTCAAGTACGGTAAATTGGAATAAGTGACAAACTATTACGTTATGGACAACTACATTCAAGTATCATTATGCAGTGTGAATCCTTATGATGTTGTGGCCCACATATAGGATATTGCTGGATATATCAGATATTGCTGTCACTTATAGAAACCTGATTCCAGCTCACCCAGTAGCTCTATGCTCATCCACCTGAGGCTCAGACACCGGCCTCGCCCTGGCCTCACATCAAGGAAAATAGAAAAAAATGGAGACCAGCTCAACAGGACTGGAGTTTCCTTTTCTTTTAAAAAAAAAATATGGTGCAAGTGTAACACCCCAGGGTCCTGGTTGTTACAGTGGCATTGCTTTCCTCACGGGGAGAGTGATGTCACGCTTGGAAGCAAGGAAAGATCTCTTCTATCAGTTAAACACATACATGCAACATGTTCGCACTCCAGGCCAGAAGGGGGAGCTCTGAACCCAGTTTTCCAGGGAGCTGCTCTTGATATATATTCTGGCTGGAGGGGAAGTGAGTGAGCAGTCTATCCGGAGGACAGGAAGAGAGCAGTCAGACAGTGAGTGTCAGAAAGACTGAAGGGGCAGTGTAGCCAGAGTTGCTGCATCTCCTGGAGAAACAGAACTGAGAAGGAAAGGACAGTTTGACAGTTTGTAGAAAGTGTGCAGGAGAGCAAAGCACAGGAGAGTGACATCTGGGGAAGATAGCTGTGACTGGGCTACCTCCCTAGCAGAGTGCAGATTCCGGTAGCCGGAAGACCGAGGTTGTGTCTGGCTCTAGGAGGCACAGCAGAAACTGGCAGGACAGCTGGATTACATATCACCAGTCTGCCCTAACACCCAGGAGGCATAGTGGCACATAGAGCCCGGGTCGTGATAGAGACCCTATAAAAGGCTCGAGTCATACGGGTTTGTGTCCTAACCTATATGGAGGACAGAGAGAACTGTCAGGACCTTGCCAGAAGCAATAGGCAGCAAGCGACTGCAACACAACCGCGCTATGAGGAAGGCTTTCATCTCCACCTGGTAGAGGGGACTCTGAACTTGCTTCCAAGCTGGCCGGACCCTGCCTGTATCTGTGATCTGGTGCCCTGGAGTGCGGTTGCCTGAGGCCTTCAGTAAATCAGGTAAAGAGACTGCAAACCTGTGTCCTCCGTTATTTACTGCACCACTCACCATCCTCCGTCTACACACCGGGAGCCCTGGATACCTACTTCACCTGTGGGAAGTTATACCATCTAGCTGCCATAACATCATGCCAGAGGACTCCTTTAAGCAGCGTCGGGCCCCACTGACCGAATACCACGGATGGCGTCACGAACACAAACTTTATTCCAAATCCCCTTTAAAGACTTTCCCTTTTAATTGGGCGCCCAGGGCCACAGACCGGGTCACAGCCACCGTGACATCCTCTTTAAGTACCGGACCCCGTACCGAGTACCCCACGGCCCTGGCGGGCGTTCCACATACAAAAGAAAAATTTACATGGTCGACATGACCCAGTCAACTCGTTTCGACTGCACTAGGCAGTCTTTCTCGTGACTCTTGAGTAAGACTGCCTAGTGCATTCGAAACGCGTCGACTGGGTCATGTCAACCATGTAAATTTTTCCTTTGTATGCACCATATTTTTTTTTTTTTAAATAAAAATAAATGGAAAATCCAGTCCTGTTGAGCCGGACTCCAATTTTTTCTATTTTCATTGCTGTCACTCACCTGTAGGTTGTACAGCCACATGATATCTGCTACTATATCATACAGCCATGGTAAATAGATTAGGAAGTCACTTTATGCTTGAGAAAGTGCAACCAGTATGACTTTAGAGTACCAGCATAGGTGGCTCTATTTTCATTCTTTAGATCCTTTTTTTAAAACTAAGATTTTTGGATAATTTAGAATTGATGGTTCTTATGTGTAAATACTTTCCAGTGAATGCCATAAGCCAATGACCTATGGGTATAAAGTCCCTATAACTCAAATGGTAGACATATACCGTATTTTTCGGTGTATAAGACGACCCCCCAACCTTTCCATTTAAAATATAGAGTTCGGGATATACTCGCCGTATAAGTCTGAGGTCATCTTATATGCCGGGTGTCGCCTTATACGGCGTGTGCTGAGCTCTGAGGTCGCCGCATATGGTGCAGGGAGCGGTCCCGGATGGTTCCCAGGGTCTGGAGGAGAGGAGACTCTCCTTCAGGCCCTGGGATCCATATTCATGTAAAAAAAAAAGAATAAAAATAAAAAATAGGGATATACTTACATTCAGACTGCCCCCGGAGTTCTCCCGACTCTCAGCGGTGCATGCACTTAACCACGCCGTCATCTCAAGTCCTTCGCGCAATGCATCCCTGGGAATGGAAGCCGCCGCATGCATCGCTGAGAGCCGGGAGAACTGCGGGGGCCGTCGGAAGGTAAGTATATCCCTATTTTTTATTTTTATTCTTTTTTTTTTACATGAATATGGATCCCAGGGCCTGAAGGAGAGTCTCCTCTCCTCCAGACCCTGGGAACCATCCGGGACCGCTCCCTGCACCATATGTGGTGACCTCAGAACTCCGCACATGCAGTACCTGGCGTATAAGACGACCCCTGACTGTTGAGAAGATTTTCAAGGGTTAAAAAATACGGTAATAGAAAAAAAATCAAGATAGCATCCCTTGTGTGGTGTTGGTTGATGCACAACCTTTTCATAGAAAAAAGATTTGTGGCACTTACCGAATAAGATAAAACAGATTTTCTTTATTGAGAGCCGTTAAAACTGGCTATAGGGAGAGAGGTAGTAAACTGTATAGTCATCAGACAGACATTTGAGCAGCATTTTTAATGATAGTGCCGTGCCAAGTCAGTCTCCTTATCGTTTTGATGCAGTACCTTTATTCCTGGGTGTGAGTCTCTCATGCTTAAAGTATATGGACACCTTTTGGTAATTTATCTTAAAGGAAACCTTTCAGCAGGATTTCACACCCCAAACTAACAATATGAGCAAGTAGCTCTTTCAAAGACAAGTCCAGCAATGCCTTTTCCTTCCACCGTTATTGTGAAATCAGCATTTGAATTTATATGCAAATGGCTATGGTAAATCTGAAGGTTTTGTCACTCCAGCTCTATTGCCCTCCCAGCACCATCTTCACCTGCCTGCTTGACTGACAGCCTTTAAGTTATTTGACTTTAGGCAAAGGAGTCATCGGTCAAGCAGGAGGAGTCAGTGCTGGATGGGGAGTAGAGCTGGAGTGACAGAGACTTCAGACCTACCATAGTTCTTTAGCCTCATGTTTATATCAATTCATACCCTGATTTCTCAGTAACGGAGGAACGGACTGGCCATGTAAAGGTATTCTTGGGACATGTCTTTAAAAGAGCTTAAGGAAAATAAAAATAGTTTGGGGGTGAAATCCTGCTGATACATTCTCTTTAAAGGGAACCTGCCACTTAAAAAACCACGTTCAACCTGCAGATGTGGAGTTAAGCGCTCTGAACCTGCCCAACACCGGCACTTAGGCTGCCAGGAGGAAATTAGCTTTATTCCTCCCCGTAGCATTTGGGTTTCATTAAGAGGGGTGGCGTTGGCACGGATTGAGTCTCCGCTCGGGATAGGTCATCAATGTCTGATTGGCCGGGGTCCGAGAGTCGAAACCTCTGCCGATCAGCTGTTATCGGTGTCGGCGGCCGTTGGCTGGAAATACTTGTGGAGCTAGCCGTTTTCTGATAATGACTACCGCAGGATTCTGCACATCCGCCACCTATTGATTTGTATTTAGGCGGATTTGCAGTGCCCTGCCGTGGCCCCAATCGGAAGACGGCTAGCTGAGCAAGTGGGTACTTTCGGCTGTCAACAACGATAACAGCTGATCAGCGGGGGTGCTGGGTCTCGGACCCTGGCCGATCAGACATTGATGACCTATCCTAAGGCTATCTATGGAAAATTAGTGGACAACCTCTTTAACAGTTTTGCATCCTCTAAGCGAGTTCTGATCTTCTAGAAATACAGATTTTGCAACCATGAGACACAGAAACAAGTAGTGTATTAGAAGGGTTCAGACCTTTTCACTGCACATTTAATAAGCCGCCTTCTTTGCAGAAAGAAATACCCCTTTAATAACAGCTTGGGAGCCCTTGGCTGTGTGGTTTAATATTAGTAACAGGAGTATATACATACCGCCGTGTTTTCTAAAAGGTATTTGTCTAAAGATTAGAGGAAGACATTCCATACTCATTCTAAAAGGAGACGGATCTGTTTACAAAAGCGAAGAAAACAGATCGGATTGCGCTTTATTCTTCATGTAGATCGAATGGTCACATGGTGTTTTCCAGTATTACCTAATATTTGTAAAAGATCACGGATTTCGGGAAGGATTAGAGCAAGAGCTGGACAGAACCCAAATTCTATATGTATAGATGTACATCTTCCATCTGCCCGTAATTCTTTCCGATATACATAGGACTATAAACATGGGGCTATAGTTCAAAATAAAAAAAGATTACTGTGATTGGTCACTAAGGTTACATTTGACATCATCATGGACAATATTTGTCTCAACTTTTTAAATGGGTAAAAGTGTAAAAGTGAGGAACTTTTCAATTCTCTGTATATTAAAATTTCTCTCCTTTCTCAAGAATGGAGGGATTCTTTATTTTGTTGGTTACTGGAAAACACAGTGGCTCAGTGGTTACCACTGTAGTTTTGCAGTCTTGGGGTCCTGGGTTCAAATCCCACCAAGCAAAACATCTGCAAGGAGTTCGTATGTTCTTCCCATGTTTGCGTGGGTTTCCTCCCGGTTCTCCAGTTTCCTCCCACACTCCAAAGACATACTGATAGGGAATCTAGATTGTGAGCCCCATCGTGGACAGCGATGATAATGTCTGTAAAGCCCTGTGGAATTAATGGCGCTATATAAGTGAGTAAAATAAATAAATTCTGCTGCAGTAATCAGAGGTGGCTGGTCTCCTAGGCAAGGAGTACAGCTATTACAGGCTCTTAGAGCTTGTAAGCGCTGATGCCAAACTAGATGGATCCAGCCATTTTCATGAACCCTATGAAGGCTGTCTTATATAGCAGTGTCATTGAGCTGGAACGTAGGGCCAGCAGCTCAAGCAGTGCCGCTGATCTTCACAACCCCCAGGCAGGAAGCTTAGCACTCCTAAAAACACATTGAGGCAACCAGACTTTCACGCCGAGTGGTGGAGACAGACAGAGGACATATACATTATAACATGTCTGACCTCTGAGACCCCCCAAAATCACCAGAATTGGGGACTTCAACCTGTTTGAATGGAGCAATGGTCAAAAATGCACACTACCTCTCCAGTCAATCTACATGTATGGTTCTGCTGGAGGTAGCAGAGTGCCATTATTCACGCCAGAATACCTTTTGAAAAGGTTCCTGATGGAAGAACCCCATCTTTGACATTAATATATCCTAATAAACACCCCTATGTAAGACACCCCCTTAGTAAAAGTACCTTTGCTAGTAAATACTTCTGAAAGCACTATCCTGAATGTTTCTGCTGAAGCAAACTAAGGTCCTTATTCATCAAGACCGGTGGTCTTAATGCATCTTAATAGATCAGGAGCGTCTAGCGAGCGGCGTATGCCTCTTTGTCTGCCTTGCCTTACTCCGATCCCTGCTGGAGTAAGGTTTGTGGTCAAGCTAACGCCATCATTCGTGATGAATTTCGACAAGTGGCAGATGCCATTCCCCTGTCACTTCCCAACTATGCCCACTTTGTCAGAACTGGCGTGATAATGCCAAAAGTTGCAAAATTATTAGCTCAGCTCCAAAACTTTGCGACTTATCAAAGCTTTTTACTCCCTAATTCTGTTCTTAAAGCTTTGATGAATCGGACCCAAATATTTTTTTTACTTTTACTCTTTAGGTTGTGACATGGGACAGATCAGAATTAACAACATAGGTGATATAAATTGTTTTTTTTTAATGAAGTCTCCATAGAGAGATTATTGAAGAATCGTCCTTCCCATCTACCTATTTTTGTGCCAGCACTAGCAGAATTATCCAGCAGAAATCTCTGTAGACGTCTCGGAGAGTTTCATTTATCACTTTTTTCTTGTACAGATGTATTTTGGTTTTCAGCAGTTATTAATACTTTGCTTTTTTTTTTTTAGGGAAAGAAAAACAGACTTAGGTTATTCTTTACAACGTTTTGTCTGGAAAACATTTTTTAGATAGCTTTGCTCATAGATCAGCTCCTGGCATCTTGCTGGCATCAAGAATATTTGGGTAATAAATTTGTATTGCCAGCTGCATGATGTGGGAAACTGAATTATTTGGGTAGAGAACATGGTTTTGAAATTATGCGGATTGTTTTTGTCTGAGAATGGAAATACACAGTCTGTGTGTGACAAGAAATGTGCGAAGGAGACAATTAGAGGACAACTTCAGATAAGGACGGGTGTAGAGATGTTTGAAGTAGCTCTGATCACCTCCATCTATTTTTCTTCCATGAAATAGACATTTTCCTGACAATTTCTTTTATCATCGATTATGCATTATACATCATTGGGTTAAATTGTTTCACTTACTCTTTGCCAATGTCAAGTCCACCCTCAATCAATCGTCAAGGCTGAGACTGAGCAATGTCCACTCAACAAAGAGCATTAGGTTTTTGGATTAAATATGTTCTTGTTAGAACTGGAATATAGGGTGAGAAAAAGGAGCGATTCCCTGAGCTTTCACCACCCAATGGTTTTCCAGTTCAGCAAAGTACCGTAAATCTTAGATGGCATTTTAACCTAAGAGATAAGATCGGGAAATGTAGTTTTGTATTTTGTATTTTCTGTTTGTTTGTTTTTTAGATTCTGTCTCCCACATTTGAAGTGTACCTACGATAATTGAAGACCTCTCCATTCTTTGTAGATGGCAAAACTTGCAAAATCAGTCGTGTATCAAATACTTATTATACAAGTAAGACTACCTTCACATTTCTGTTAGTCATTCTGTTTGTCTGTCCCTTTCTAGGAACAGAAAAACTGAATGTTCAAAAGGGATCCATTGCATAACCAATGCAAAACAGGGGCATAATGGCCCCATTGATTATTATGAGGTCCATCATGTGTCTATTTCATGAATGAAAATAGAAAAGTTCTACATACTGCGCTCCTTTTTCCCTTCTAAGGCTAGGTGCACGTGACCGATTTTCTCTCTTCTGAGAAAATCGGTCCGATTATGCTAAACACACTCCGATCAGACTCTGATTTTCTCAGATTTGGTTGAAAAAAAAGTTTCCATATTTTTTAAAAACTAGTATGAATGGAGCAGTGCACTTGCTTATCTCTTTTTCTATATTCTGTGATTTGAGATTACGCATTCACACCACCGCTCACATAAACCCATCAAACTGAATGAAGCGTTGGACACATGTGCGCTAACACTTTATTAGTACAAGAGACTTTGAGCCCCAGTTCTCAATATCACGGAAGGTCCAAAGAGTTGAACTTTTCATACATTTATCACTCATCCTGAGAATGGGTAATAAATGCTGTTTTATGGACAAGCTCTTTAATATAAACCAAGAACCACTCTTTTTCTAACATTGTGCAAATATTTACGTATTTAGTTTTTATACCCTAGATATCAAATTATTTTCGGACACTTTTATGTATCACAAATTTTCCCAGCTAATGAAAAGACTTGTTGACTGATGGAGAATGTTTTTCACTTTGTTGTGGCCATAAACAGTAATGTCTTGTACGTAATGTTCTGATATGTGCCACACGACGGTCATAATGTACGGTTCTTCGAAAAACAGATGTTGTTTGGTGCCTCCTGAGTCCGACGTATCATGACATCAAATCTGTTCTGAACCTGTGACAATAACAAGCAGAAGGCGACCAGAAACAATCCTGGTCACAGTCTTCTTAGGAACCTTGAAAGCTTCTGTTTTCCTAATTAAGGTATGACTTTATTAAACAGTTGACATTGTTTGGTTCAATGTGAAAAGTTTACTCCAAAAAAAATGCTCCCTGAATCAATGGCAAGTTACAAGTTTCAAGCTGTTTCCCAGACAAAGCTAGAACATTGTGTCTTGGCAAGGACTAGGTGGGGAATTAGTGATCTCCCAATAAAGAAATCTCAACTATGAAAACCACATTCCCCGATCTTATCTCTTAGGTCAAAATGATTTGTTCTGGCAAGCAATCAGTTTTAGCAAAGACAATTGCTTTATTCTATTGATATACAACATAGACTAAAACCTCTTCAAGATGTCCACCCATACTATCATTAAAAAATGGTCTACTGGAGGGGTGGTCCTCAATGAAGATGGTCAGTGTGCATAACATATGATAGTACTGTAAAGGGTTTTACTTTGTTTAAAAGGTGAAACCTCAACTTTTTTATTGGTTTTAGCTTTTTAGCACCTGACAAATAGTTGCATAGACACCAAAACACCAATTCTTAGAGGAAATACACAGAATTGTAGAATAGACTTAAGCTAATACTAAATGTAAATAAATAGACCAAGACAAATTTTTGATTAAAGTTCTAATAAATTTGCTAAACTTTCTTAAGTTAAAGAGGTTGTCCACTACTCTGACTCAGTTACTTTTTTTTTTTTTTTACCATAAATGCCTAAGGTTAATAACCTACAGATCCCCATATACTGTATCTTTTCTGCTAGTTTCTTCTTGTTTTATGCCTTTCTACTTTACTTCCTGTTCCAAGCCATCATTTCTTTACTATCACTTCCTCCTCAGAATTCTCTGACTTCTGACTACATTTCCCATCGTCCCTTGTGCTGAGCTGCAAGCCAGCAGTGAGCACAGACCTGTAACTCCGACTAACCCCTCTCCCTCATCCCCCAGTGTTACACACAGCATCAACATATTCTCCTGTATTGGGCACCTTGTTACAGGGAATAGAAGTAATTCACAAAGCACCTGAGCACCATCCCTGACAATAAAGATTACCCCTTATTCCCCCTCACTGGCTGATACATTATGCAAGGTACGGATCAGTGTGAGTACATATATACACACCCCGTTATATGCACACAGATAAAAGGGAGAGTTGTGTATGCAGCAGCATGCACAGGAGCATTGTGAGCTCTGCTGAATGGTGCCCCGCCTGACCATCATTTTGTAGAGCCCAGATCTCAGGGAGATTTTGATGTGACGTCACAGAATGTCAAGGGATTCTCAGCCATAGGTCGTGTCTTCAGCGGTGTATCTTATGTTTCAGAAGAATTTGGGAAGCAATGTATTTAGTAGGGTGCCTATCTATGGTAGTTAGTTCACACTTGTAAAGTAGTGGCCAACCCGTTTTAATTTATAGAAACCTTAATAAACCAAGCCATGGGCTCAGCTTCAACCCTTAACCATCACTGAATAGTCATTTAAACAGTTAAGTGACTTTAAAATAGAGGTGGGGTACTAATGTGCACTGTTAAGCGCTCATCAATGGCTGAGTGAGTGGAAATAGTCACCCAGCCCTTAAACTACTATTTATGTGCAAAGTTGGTCATATGTCTTTCAACTGAGCTCAATTACCTGTTTTTGCTGGGGCAAAAAGCCCTTATGACCTAACAACAAATACTGATACCTCATAATCCAATGAGCAATAATTCGTTCTCCTTACGCAGGCAAATATTTGCCTGCAGACGGCCAGAGAAAAAGCAGAAATACTTCTTGCACAACCTCCTGGGAGGATACACAAGGACTATGGATTATCCAATGTGGATCTTTCTTTAATGTCAGGGTGTCATTGGAGGATTTGTAGGACACGGTTGTCCAGTGGTGTACTCAAAACATTTTTTGATCTTTGTGATTTTCCCCGACTTCTCTTCTAGTAAATCAATAAGAACTGGGCCCAGATACAATAATAGATTTTTTGATCACTGTGATTAAAAAAAATAAAAGGAAAGCGCACTTTGCTTACATTTTAGATTTTGGATTGTACCGAAAAGCACGAAGCATGTCCGCATCCACAGATAAGGAATTTCCGGATAGGAATCCATACACACACTACATGACAAAGTAAAAGAATTGTCCCACAAATACAACTTATTCAGTTGATCCTAAATGGGAGTCCCAGAGTTGGACACACAAGGATAAAGGTCTTGTGTCCTCCCACTTGCATGGAGTGGTGGTCATCGTTGCTTGCCACATTCATGGTCTTTGCGACTGACAGAGATGGCTGAGCGCTGTACTGACCCCCTGCAATCTGGAAAGGAACCTATCCGCTGAAGTTGCAATTGTTTGACAACCCCCTTATATATATATATATCTTATTTATTTCTAAATTTCTTTATTCTTGACGATTTTCATCCTCCTGCGCTCTCCAAGGCATTCATGATGTTTACTTTATTACGTTAATTACAAAAGTGTCCGGAGTATGCGCTTGTATATGTTACTATCATTATGTTTGCTTAAACTGATAACCTCTAGTGATCTAATGAAATTATGTAGAGCGTCAGCATTATAAACACATCGAGGACAAGTGACTAAAGGGAAAATTCTTGCATTTTTTTCTGCTTTGGTTGGATGAATAAAACGTTGCTAGACCTTTGTAGACCACCTTCTGAAGTTAGCCTATGAAGTGCACATCTTTTGAGTGGCTGTGGAAAAGCTTTTGGGGAATGAAGAGGTTTCTCAGCTTCTGGAATGAGTAATATTGCTAATATGCAAATTATGCAAATTGCCTCTTCAGAGAAAAAGAGGACTTGAACCCTATAGCGCCACCTATTGGAAGTAGCGATCCTACAAGTCACAATCAGCCCTTTAACGAGTCGTGCAATATGACTTAGGATTGCTAAGTGTTTATAAAATCTAGCAACTCTGCAATTTACCGCTTATTAAATATTCTCTCTGCTTTCAACTGTTTCTGTGCAGTCTACCAGAGGTGGTCAGTTTTCTAGGTTGGAAGCGTGCGCTTACAAACTCTTTTCCATTAAGCTTGAAAGCGCTGCTCTAAATCTAGCTAGATCGTTAGATCCGGCCAACTTCTGTGAATCTGAACTCCTCCGATGCTGCATAGGCAATAGTGCCTCTGCTAGCAGCACACGAGAGAGGAAAGGTCGGAACAGCAGGCAACCATGCAAATGGTCCAAATTGCTGATCATAAGGATCACACTGGCCCCCCGAGCAAGCCAAAAGGCAGAGGAGCAGCACACTGCGGAATAGAAAGAACCAGAATAATACTTTAGTTTTCCCCATGAATTTCCTGTTCTGGCATATGATGACTCCTATATCCTACGACTTCTGTTGTGCCAGTGACTCTGATCTACTGTACAGCAGCACTGGACAGAGTCACCTCTGCTAACTATAGGTACAGTCATGGCCGAAAGTGTTGACACCCTTGAAGTTCCCAAAAGAATGAAGTATTTCTCCCAGAAAATGATTGCAATTACACATGTTTTGCTATACCTATGTTAATTTATGTTGTGTGTATTGGAACAACACAAAAAAGGCAAATCGGACGTAATTTCACACAAAACCCCATAAAGGGCCTGACAAAATTGTTGGCACCTTTCAAAAATTGTGGGTAAACAACATTGTTTCACGCATGTAATACTCGTTCAAACTCACTTGTGGCAAGTAACAGGTGTGGGCAATATGAAAATCACACCTGAAATAAGATAAAAAGGGGAAGAAGTTGTCTCTATCGTTGGATTGTGTGTATGTGTGTGACACACTAAGCATGGAGAACAGAAAGAGGAGAACTGTCTGAGGACTTTAGAACAAAAATTGTTGAAAAATATCAACAATCTCGAGGTTACAAGTCCATCTCCAGAGATCTTGATGTTCCTTTGTCCACGGTGCGCAACATAATCAAAACATTTTCTACCCATGGCACTGTAGTTAATTTCCCTGGACGTGGATGGAAGACAAAAATTGATGAATGGTTGTAATGCAGGATAGTCCGGATTGTGGATAAGCAGCCCCAATCAAGTTCCAAAGAAATTCAAGCTGACCTGCAGGTTCAGTGTGCATCAGTGTCAACACAAACTATACGTCGACATTTGAATGAAATGAAACACTGTGACAGAAGACCCAGGAGAGGACTCCACTGTTGACACACAGACATATAAAAGCTAGCCTGCAGTTTGCCAAAATGTAAGTGAATAAGGCAACATCCTTTTGGGAAAGCGCCTTGTGGACAGATGAGACAAATATAGAGCTTTTTGGTAAAGCACATTAATCTACTGTTCACTGAAAACAGAATGAGGCCTACAAAGAAAAGAACACAGTACCTACAGTCAAATATGGTGGAGGTTCAAAGATGTTTTGAGGTTGTTTTGCTACCTTTGGCACTGGGTGCATTGACTGTGTGCAAGGCATCATGAAATCTGAAAATTACCTAAAAATTTTGGGTCGCAATGTAGTGCCCAGTGTTAGAAAGCTGGGTTTCTGACCTACGTCATGGGTCTTCCAGCAGGACAATAACCCCAAACATACTTCAATAAACACCCAGAAATGGATGGAAACAAACTGTTGGAGAGTTATGAAGAGGCCAGCAATGAGTCCGGATCTAAATCCCATTAAATACCTGTGGAGAGATCTTAAAATTGCTGTTGGGAGAAGGCACCCTTCACATATGAGAGACCTGGAGCAGTGTGCAAAAGAAGAGTCCAAAATTCCAGTTGAGAGGTGTAAGAAGCTTGTTGATGGTTATAGGAAACAATTGATTGCAGTTATTTATTCCACAGCGTGTGTAACCAAATATTAAGTTGAGGGTGCAAACAATTTTGTCCTGACCATTTTTGGAGTTTTTTGTAAAATTATGTCCAATTTGCCTTTTTTTCTCTCTTTTTTTTGTTATTCCAATACACACAAAAGAAATAAACATATGTATAACAAAACGTGTGTAATTGTGATAATTTTCTGGGAGAACTACCATTTTTTTGGACTATAAGACGCACTTTTTTTCCTTCAAAACTGTGGAGCAAAATGAGGGGTGCGTCTTATAGTCCTGCTGTCCCTAATCTGGCTGAGGTGGGGGAGCAGCAGTGGCAGAGCAGTGGGTCACAGGAGGCAGGAGCCGGATGCTGCGGCTAACTGCTGTGCCCGCTGCTAAAGAGAAATTAATATTCACTCCACTCCATGCCCATGGGCGTAGAAAGAAGTGAATATTAATTTCTCTTTAATAGCAAGCACAGTGTTAGCAGCAACAGCCGTCTTCTTGCAGCTTCCCAGCGTTCGAGTGTGCCGGCTACTTAAGGCAATGAATGTTCACTGCATTCCACTCTCATAGGAGTGAAATGCAATGAATATTCCTTCCCTTTAGTAGCGGCACATGTGAAAGCCTGGCAGCTGCAGGAACCCGGCGGCTGTGGCTGACACTGTGCTCGCTAAATACCAATGAATAGAGCAATGAGAACAGCGAGTATTCCGGCAGCTGTCCTCGGCGGCTTGTAAGCAATGTATGACATCACTGCCATGCGCTGCTTATAAGCATAAAGCAGCTGCTGGAATCGGAGCAGGACACTGCGAGGGAACGCAGGGAAGGTAAGTGTTTTTTTTTCTGATGAGGGCCATGCATACTAGGATGGGGTGGGGCCATGCATACCAGGATGGAGAAGGGGGCCAGTCATACCAGGATAAGGATGGGGCCATGCATACCTGAATGGAGATGGGGGCCAATCATAGCAGGATAAGGATGAGGCAATTCATACGACGATAGAGATTGGGGCCAATTGTACCAGGATAAGGATGGGGCCATGCATACCAGGATAAGTATGGGGGCATGCATACCAGGATAAGGATGGGGCCCTGCATACCAGGATAAGGATGGGGCCATGCATACCAGGATAAAGATGGGTCCCTGCATATCAGGACAGAGATGGGGGCCAATCATACCCGGATAAGGATGGGACCATGCATACCAGGACAGAGATGGAGGTCCTGCTTACCAGGATAGAGATGAGGGGGCCATGCATACCAGGACAGAGATGGGGGCCCTGCATACCAGGATAGGAATAAGGGATCCATGCATACCAAGATGGGGGATATTAAGTATAGAATTACCAAATTTTTTGCTTCAATTTTTTTTTACTAATTTCTTCCTCTAATACCTAGGTGTGCCTTATGGTCCAGTGAGTCTTATAATCCGAAAAATATGGTACTTGACTTTCTGGAACAATGTTAAGGATGCCAATACTTTTGCCCATGACTATATGTACAGTATATATTGTATATATATACTCCTCAACAAGAAGGAAAAGTCATGTGGTTAAGGAAATCACATGATTATAGACATGTTCATGATATGTAAATGATGAAAAAATGGAAACAACAATTTTAAAACATCTCAATTTATTCAGTCTGGAGTATGAGCACCACATGCAGAAATACCCGCACTTACAGCCTCGGTTGCTTTCAGTGAGGTTATAAATGGTTGTCTGAGGAATATTCTGCTACTCTGATTGCATTTGAGCAAATCATCAAGATCCGCTACTGGAAGTAACTTTTGCAAATCCCAACCAATGATGTCCCAGATGTGTCTCTGTCTCTCTTCATTGATCGGCAATTGCA
Organism: Ranitomeya variabilis; assembly: GCF_051348905.1. NCBI lineage: Eukaryota > Metazoa > Chordata > Amphibia > Anura > Dendrobatidae > Ranitomeya > Ranitomeya variabilis. Next base: position 52,675,374 of record NC_135233.1, on the reverse strand, counting down.
CAAGGAGCTGCCAGCAGTGGATTTTGATGTTCTGCCCAAGTGCAATCATTGTGGCAGAACACTCCTCAGACAGCCATCATCAACGTAGCAATTATGCTCGATACTGAATAAATTGTGATGTTTCAATTTTTTCAGAATTTGCTTGTCATTAAAATGTCTACAAATCCTGCGTTTTCCATAACTCCACGACTATTCCTACTTGGTGTTGCAATTTCAATGCTGAGAATTGTATATTTACCTTCAGATGCAGATACGAACCCTGAAGCCTGAACCTGATATTTCTTGCAAAATGAAGAGGATGTGTTCATTTATAAATATCAGTGAACATTTGGAAAAGAAATGACAAGTAGCTTGGGATATGCCCTTCATATGACCCAATGTTCACTGTGATGTTGTGTCTCTTATCTGTCCTCGGATCTCTGCCATAACCTTATCATTTGCTTTGTAGACCCTTAAAAAATTTAAAAAATGTTACATAACTCTGAGAACTTGTTTAGACTGCTTGTAGACGTGTTTGTTTGGCAAGGCTGAGATCTCATACAGTTCAGCCGTGGCACAAGAGGAATCAGGACATGTATTTATCGCTTTCATTAGCTGGAAATCTTTCTGTCATTCAATTCTGATACAAAATTGTAATTAGTGAGGTTACATTACTGCAAATGGAAGATGCAAATGTTGGAACAAAACACCTGAATGTGAAAACATCAGAAAGGGCATTACCACCTTTGTAACTAAAGTTTTATTGCACCATTGTATTTAATAAGCAATTTTTTAATTGGTCTGAATTGAAAGTATCAATATTGTGTCTACAGCACCTGTGCAGATCTATGTATCTCCATAGTAACAGTCAACAAACAGTAGTCAGATTTTATAGTCATACTCCCTTTCATCAGTCCATTACTTCTTGGTAATATATTTGGTAGGTTAGCCAGATGTAGGGGACAAATGGCATGTCGTGTTACTGCAGGATCTGACTACATGGGATTTGTTTGTAGTCTGTTACCGTGGAGATATATTGGAGATATACTATCAAAACTGTTTGAAGTTGAAGAGTTTTGTGAGAATAGGAAGCAGCCGTGGGCATTAAAGTCGTTGTCCAGGGTTTTTTTTACTACGTGCACAAGAACTAACGGTTTGGTAGTTGCTAACTACCTGCCTGTCAGTGCAAATCTCTGCTGATCACAGACTGCTCCTGCCGGCGATTCTGCAGTTTCTGCTGACATAACGTCAACAGAGCAGCAGCTTCTCTTACATGCTGCCCTGTTGACGTTATGCTGATTGACATCCGGCTCCCCGCAAGCTGGCTACAATCAGCATAAAGTCAGCAGTCGTGCCCTGTCGTCAGAGCAGCCTGAAAGAAGACTAGACTGTTGACTAGAGCAGCAGAATCGCTGGCAGGAGCGGACATCCGAAGGAAGTGAGAGCACAGCAGCCTTATACTGGATCCAGTAAGCAAAAAAATTGATCTTTTACAAATGAAAGAAAAGCTGATGGCTAATTAAGGGATCTTTTTTCCATAGACTTCAATGTTAAAAAAAATGGATCCAGCAGATTTCAGTTAATAAAAACGGGCTAAAAGGTTGGGTCTGCTCTATGTTTTTGCCAGCGGATTGCTGCTGGATCTGTTCTAACCGATCACTATTGGACATATGAACATAGCCTGATAGTACCCAGTTAGGCTGGTTTCACACTTGCGTTTTTTTGCGTTTTAGCGCTAAAAAACGCATGCGTTTTTTGCATGCGTTTTGACGCGTTTTTGGCAACGCATGCGTTTTTTTATGCTTGCGTTTTGTTGCAGAAATGCAACCTGTAGTAATTTCTAGCGGCGTTTTTTTGCCGCAAAAAAACGCATGCGTTTTTTCGCGGCAAAAAAATGTACTGCTGTCTATGTAAACGCATGCGTTTTTAAGCACATGCGTTTTTAAATGTATTCCTTTCTATAGAAAAACACAAGAAAAAAACAAGAAAACCCTAACCCTAACCCTAGGGTTACTAGGGATCCTAACCCTAACCCTAAGGTTAGGATCCCTAGTAACCCTAGGGATCCTAACCCTAATCCTAGGGATCCTAACCCTAACCCTTAGGGTTAGGATCCTAACCCTTAGGGTTAGGGTTAGGATCCCTAGGGTTAGGGTTAGGGTTAGGATCCCTAGGGTTAGGGTTAGGATCCCTAGGGTTAGGGTTAGGATTCCTAGGGTTAGGGTTAGGATCTCTAGGGTTAGGGTTAGGATCCCTAGAGTTAGGGTTAGGATCCCTAGGGTTAGGGTTAGGATCCCTAGGGTTAGGGTTAGGATCCCTAGGGTTAGGGTTAGGATCCCTAGGGTTAGGGTTAGGATTCCTAGGGTTAGGGTTAGGATCCCTAGGGTTAGGGTTAGGATCCCTAGGGTTAGGGTTAGGATTCCTAGGGTTAGGGTTAGGATCCCTAGGGTTAGGGTTAGGATCCCTAGAGTTAGGGTTAGGATCCCTAGGGTTAGGGTTAGGATCCCTAGGGTTAGGGTTAGGATCCCTAGGGTTAGGGTTAGGATTCCTAGGGTTAGGGTTAGGATCCCTAGGGTTAGGGTTAGGATCCCTAGGGTTAGGGTTAGGATCCCTAGGGTTACTAGGGATCCTAACCCTAACCCTAACCTGTTGTGAATTCCGTTCTCGAACTCCCTCCTGTGGTCATGAATGGTACTTCGGCGAGTTCTGTCCGTGAACTCCCTCTGGTGGCTGTGAGTGGAACTGCTGGTTCTTGAGTTTACTTCCTCAGCTGCCCTCGTTTATGGCCAGGCTGGCTTCTCTATTTAACTCCACTCAGATCGTTACTCCATGCCAGCTGTCAATGTCTTAGTACTGGTTCAGATCTCTCTAGGATCTTTCTGATGACCTGTCTACTCCAGCAGAAGCTAAGTCCCTGCTAGTTCATTGTTGTTCATTGTGTACTGAATATATTTCTTAGTACTTGCTAAGTTCTAGTCCAGCTTGCTATCATGATATTGCCTTGCTAGCTGGAAGCTCTGGGGTGCAGAGTGGCACCTCCGCACCGTGAGTCGGTGCGGGGGTCTTTTTGCACACTCTGCGTGGTTTTTTGTAGTTTTTGTGCTGACCGCATAGATCCCTTACTATCCTCTGCTATTTAGTGAAGACTGGCCTCCTTTGCTAAAACCTGTTTCATTTCTGTGTTTGTGACTTTCCTCTTAACTCACAGTCAATATTTGTGGGGGGCTGCCTTTTCCTTTGGGGAATTTCTCTGAGGCAAGGTAAGGCTTTATTTCCTATCTTTAGGGGTAGTTAGCTCTTAGGCTGTGAAGAGGCGTCTAGGGAGAGTTAGGTACGCTCCACGGCTATTTCTAGTGTGTGTGATAGGATCAGGGTTTGCGGTCAGCAGAGATCCCACTTCCCAGAGCTTGTCCTGTCTTTTGGTTTAACCATCAGGTCATTCCAGGTGCTCCTAACCACCAGGTCCATAACAGTACAGCTGGCCACAAAGTGTTAATGCATCTCAATAGAGGGATAAGAGAAGTTCTGAGACCATTTTTTTTTCTCTGCAGTGTGTTTTGTCTTTCTTTTCCCCTTAACCTCTGGGTGGTTCAGGACTCAGGTGTAGATATGGACATTCAAGGTCTGTCCTCTTGTGTGGATTAACTCACTGCAAGGGTACAAAGCATTCAAGATTATGTAGTTCAGAATCCGATGTTAGAGCCTAGAATTCCAATTCCTGATTTGTTTTCTGGGGATAGATCTAAGTTTCTGAATTTCAAAAATAATTGCAGACTGTTTCTTGCTTTGAAACCCCGCTCCTCTGGTAACCCTATTCAGCAAGTAAAAATCATTATTTCTTTGTTACGTGGCGACCCACAAGACTGGGCATTCTCCCTTGCGCCAGGAGATCCTGCATTGCTTAATGTAGATGCGTTTTTTCTGGCGCTTGGATTGCTTTATGACGAGCCTAATTCTGTGGATCAGGCAGAGAAAATCTTGCTGGCTTTGTGTCAGGGTCAGGATGAAGCGGAGGTATATTGCCAGAAGTTTCGAAAGTGGTCAGTGCTTACTCAGTGGAATGAGTGTGCCCTGGCAGCAATTTTCAGAAAGGGTCTTTCTGAGGCCCTTAAGGATGTTATGGTGGGGTTCCCCACGCCTGCTGGTCTGAATGAATCAATGTCCTTGGCTATTCAGATCGATCGGCGCTTGCGTGAGCGCAAAGTTGTGCACCATTTGGCGGTATCCTCTGAGCAGAGGCCTGAGCCTATGCAATGTGATAGGACTTTGACAAGAGCTGAACGGCAAGAACACAGACGTCAGAATGGGCTGTGTTTCTACTGTGGTGACTCTACTCATGCTATCTCTGATTGTCCTAAGCACACTAAGCGGTTCGCTAGGTCTGTCACCATTGGTACTGTACAGCCTAAATTTCTTTTGTCCGTTACTCTGATTTGCTCATTGTCATCCTACTCTGTTATGGCATTTGTGGATTCGGGCGCTGCCCTGAATTTGATGGACTTGGAGTTTGCCAGGCGCTGTGGTTTTTTCTTGGAGCCCTTGCAGTATCCTATTCCATTAAGGGGAATTGATGCTACGCCTTTGGCCAAGAATAAACCTCAGTACTGGACTCAGTTGACCATGTGCATGGCTCCTGCACATCAGGAAGATATTCGCTTTTTGGTGTTGCATAATTTGCATGATGTGGTCGTGTTGGGTTTGCCATGGCTACAGGTCCATAATCCAGTGTTGGTTTGGAAATCAATGTCTGTGTCCAGTTGGGGTTGTCAAGGGGTACATGGTGATGTTCCGTTGTTGTCAATTTCTTCTTCCACTCCTTCTGAAGTCCCTGAGTTTTTGTCGGATTACCGGGATGTATTTGATGAGCCCAAATCCAGTGCCCTACCTCCTCATAGGGATTGTGATTGTGCTATTAATTTGATTCCTGGTAGTAAATTTCCTAAGGGCCGACTTTTCAATTTATCTGTGCCAGAACATGCCGCTATGCGGAGTTATATAAAGGAGTCCTTGGAGAAAGGGCATATTCGCCCGTCATCGTCACCGTTGGGAGCAGGGTTCTTTTTTGTGGCCAAGAAGGATGGTTCTCTGAGACCTTGTATAGATTACCACCTTCTCAATAAAATCACGGTCAAATTTCAGTACCCTTTGCCTCTACTGTCTGATTTGTTTGCTCGGATTAAAGGGGCTAGTTGGTTCACCAAGATAGATCTTCGAGGGGCGTATAATCTTGTGCGTATTAAACAGGGCGACGAATGGAAAACAGCATTTAATACGCCCGAGGGCCATTTTGAGTTCCTGGTGATGCCATTCGGGCTTTCTAATGCTCCGTCTGTGTTTCAGTCCTTTATGCATGACATCTTCCGAAAGTATCTGGATAGATTCATGATTGTATATTTGGATGATATTTTGGTCTTTTCGGATGATTGGGAGTCTCATGTGAAGCAGGTCAGAATGGTGTTCCAGGTCCTTCGTGCTAATTCTTTGTTTGTGAAGGGGTCTAAATGTCTCTTCGGAGTTCAGAAGGTTTCCTTTTTGGGCTTAATTTTTTCCCCTTCTACTATCGAGATGGATCCTGTTAAAGTTCAGGCCATTTATGATTGGACTCAGCCTACATCTGTGAAGAGCCTTCAGAAGTTCCTGGGCTTTGCTAATTTTTACCGTCGCTTCATCGCTAATTTTTCTAGTGTTGTTAAACCGTTGACTGATCTGACCAAGAAAGGTGCTGATGTGGTGAATTGGTCCTCTGCGGCCGTTGAGGCTTTTCAGGAGTTGAAACGTCGTTTCTCTTCAGCTCCTGTGTTGTGTCAGCCAGATGTTTCGCTCCCTTTTCAGGTTGAGGTTGATGCTTCTGAGATTGGAGCAGGGGCAGTTTTGTCCCAAAGAAGTTCTGATGGCTCTGTGATGAAGCCATGTGCTTTCTTTTCTAGAAAGTTTTCGCTGGCTGAGCGTAATTATGATGTCGGCAATCGGGAGTTGTTGGCTATGAAGTGGGCATTCGAAGAGTGGCGACATTGGCTTGAGGGAGCCAAGCATCGCGTGGTGGTCTTAACGGATCACAAGAATCTGACTTATCTCGAGTCTGCCAAGCGGTTGAATCCTAGACAGGCTCGATGGTCGCTGTTTTTCTCCCGTTTCGATTTTGTAGTTTCGTACCTTCCGGGTTCTAAGAATGTGAAGGCTGATGCCCTTTCAAGGAGTTTTGTGCCTGATTCTCCGGGAGTTCCTGAGCCGGCTGGTATTCTTAAAGAGGGGGTAATTCTGTCTGCCATCTCCCCTGATTTGCGGCGGGTGCTGCAGGAGTTTCAGGCTGATAGACCTGACCGTTGTCCAGCGGAGAAACTGTTTGTCCCTGATAGATGGACTAGTAGAGTTATCTCTGAGGTCATTGTTCGGTGTTGGCTGGTCATCCTGGGATTTTTGGTACCAGAGATTTGGTGGCTAGGTCCTTTTGGTGGCCTTCCTTATCACGGGATGTGCGTTCTTTTGTGCAGTCCTGTGGGACTTGTGCTCGGGCCAAGCCCTGCTGTTCTCGTGCCAGTGGGTTACTTTTGCCCTTGCTGGTCCCGAAAAGGCCCTGGACGCATGTTTCCATGGATTTTATTTCAGATCTCCCTGTCTCTCAAAGGATGTCGGTCATCTGGGTGGTTTGTGATCGCTTCTCTAAGATGGTCCATTTGGTACCCTTACCTAAATTACCTTCCTCCTCCGATTTGGTTCCATTATTTTTCCAGCATGTGGTTCGTTTGCATGGCATTCCGGAGAACATCGTGTCGGACAGAGTTTCCCAGTTTGTTTCAAGGTTTTGGCGGTCCTTTTGTGCTAAGATGGGCATTGATTTGTCTTTTTCTTCGGCTTTCCATCCTCAGACAAATGGCCAAACCGAACGAACCAATCAGACTTTGGAGACCTATCTGAGATGCTTTGTTTCTGCTGATCAGGATGATTGGGTGACCTTCTTGCCATTGGCTGAGTTCGCCCTTAATAATCGGGCCAGTTCGGCTACTTTGGTTTCGCCTTTTTTTTGTAATTCTGGTTTTCATCCTCGTTTTTCTTCAGGGCAGGTTGAGCCTTTGGACTGTCCTGGTGTAGATTCTGTGGTGGACAGGTTGCAGCAAATTTGGACTCACGTAGTGGACAATTTGACATTGTCCCAGGAGAAGGCTCAACGTTTCGCTAACCTCCGTCGCTGTGTTGGTCCCCGACTTCGTGTTGGGGATTTGGTTTGGTTGTCGTCTCGTTATGTTCCTATGAAGGTTTCTTCTCCTAAGTTTAAGCCTAGTTTCATTGGTCCTTATAAGATTTCGGAAAGTCTCAATCCTGTGTCGTTTCGTTTGGCCCTTCCGGCTTCTTTTGCCATCCATAATGTGTTCCATAGGTCGTTGTTGCGGAGATATGTGGCGCCTATGGTTCCCTCCGTTGACCCTCCTGCTCCGGTGTTGGTCGAGGGGGAGTTGGAGTATGTGGTGGAGAAGATTTTAGATTCTCATATTTCGAGACGGAAACTTCAGTACCTGGTCAAATGGAAGGGCTATGGTCAGGAGGATAATTCCTGGGTTGTTGCCTCCGATGTCCATGCTGCCGATTTGGTTCGTGCCTTTCATTTGGCTCGTCCTGATCGGCCTGGGGGCTCTCGTGAGGGTTTGGTGACCCCTCCTCAAGGGGGGGTACTGTTGTGAATTCCTTTCTCGAACTCCCTCCTGTGGTCATGAATGGTACTTCGGCGAGTTCTGTCCATGAACTCCCTCTGGTGGCTGTGAGTGGAACTGCTGGTTCTTGAGTTTGCTTCCTCTACTGCCCTCGTTTATGGCCAGGCTGGCTTCTCTATTTAACTCCACTCAGATCGTTACTCCATGCCAGCTGTCAATGTCTTAGTACTGGTTCAGATCTCTCTAGGATCTTTCTGATGACCTGTCTACTCCAGCAGACGCTAAGTCCCTGCTAGTTCATTGTTGTTCATTGTGTTGTGTTCTGAATATATTTCTTAGTACTTGCTAAGTTCTAGTCCAGCTTGCTATCATGATATTGCCTTGCTAGCTGGAAGCTCTGGGGTGCAGAGTGGCACCTCCGCACCGTGAGTCGGTGCGGGGGTCTTTTTGCACACTCTGCGTGGTTTTTTGTAGTTTTTGTGCTGACCGCATAGATCCCTTACTATCCTCTGCTATTTAGTGAAGACTGGCCTCCTTTGCTAAAACCTGTTTCATTTCTGTGTTTGTGACTTTCCTCTTAACTCACAGTCAATTTTTGTGGGGGGCTGCCTTTTCCTTTGGGGAATTTCTCTGAGGCAAGGTAAGGCTTTATTTCCTATCTTTAGGGGTAGTTAGCTCTTAGGCTGTGAAGAGGCGTCTAGGGAGAGTTAGGTACGCTCCACGGCTATTTCTAGTGTGTGTGATAGGATCAGGGTTTGCGGTCAGCAGAGATCCCACTTCCCAGAGCTTGTCCTGTCTTTTGGTTTAACCATCGGGTCATTCCAGGTGCTCCTAACCACCAGGTCCATAACACTAACCTTAGCTATTTCTGTTTATAGTGGGTTTTCTAGTTGATTTTGATGATTGGCAGCTGTCACACACTTCTCAGGATGCGTTTAAAAAACGCAAACGCAGGAAAAAACACATGTAAACGCGGCAAAACGCCTTTTTTTTTTCTGCATGCAAAAACGCATGCGTCTATAAAACGCAGCGTTTGCACGCGTTTACATGCGTTTTTTCACCACATGCGTTTTTTTTTAAAACGCGTTTTTAAACGCAAATGTGAAACCAGCCTTAGGCAGTAAATATTTAATATAATAAACTCAGCTGTTAAACAACAATTTGCAACATTTCACAATTAAAATGTACTTAAAAGTGAGAAACTGTAAATAATTGACATTTCTTATCTTGTTCTGATTTTCAGTTTCGTGACTTGCATTCATGTCTGCAGCTAAATGTACAGTTCTCCTGTTCTTTGGAAACTGCAGAGCAGATTTTATGGTGGTTAATGGGGGAGTGAAGTCTCGTTATTAACTGTTTCCAACGGCAACCAGTTAGAATATTTAAAGTGTAACTGTCTTTTCACGAGAACTTGCAGCAGAATGTTTGTGTCTGCCTCCTCCCCTCTCCATAGAACTTAATGAGCACCAACTGTCAATCTCTGTTATGGAAATGTCTTTATTCACTGAAGACAGCTATTGCAATTTAAATGAGTATTGAGAATGAATGATCAGTCCTGGAGGAAAAAGAAGCAGATTTCTTTGATAAAGTATATTATAAAGTCTCTAATTTCCACGTGTACTATTGGCCTATGAAAGAAAAAAATTAAAATGATGGTTACGATTTAAATCAGCTATGGAAATGATTAGGGAAAATACTATGGTATAAATCCACTTTGATGCAAAAGTATTGATACAAAATACTTGCAAAGTTAATATAGTAATTTGCCAATGCTTACCAGTGGAATTTTCCTTTATATTAATGAGCTTAGGCAACACACCTGTTTATTCAATACCCTCCATTGTAAAGACTCATGACCTCAGCTGGCATCAGTCGCTATGTCCTTACTTACAGAATTAAGCCGTGCAGGATTATTCCAGATTACACATGTTACATGCGAATCTTCCTTCCACAGTAAACCTGTGAAATTTTTAACATATTTAAGAACTCTGCTTATTTCATGATTGTGCTGTATTAGAATATTAAAGGCAACCTCTTAGCTCCTTTATGCCACTTTAAAGAGTTTGTGCGATGAAAGACATTTATCACATGTTCAGGGAATAGAGGCTAATTGTCTGATCGTTGTATGACTGCAGTGACCTGTTCTCCAAGTGTTGTACTGTATGGAGTGGCAGGGTAAATGCACGACCACCCCTCCATTTATCCATAGATTATACAACGAATGAAATAAATATTGGACGTGTCAACAATTTTCCAAGTAAATATATTTCTAAAGGTGCTATTGATATGAAATTATCACCAGATGTCGTTAACATCCAATCCACACAGGCAAAGAAATCAATCCATAGATGTCCAGAAGTAAAGTTATGTGTATTACGGTAATTAGAAATGACACAGGGAAATAGTATTGAACATGCTTACCGAAATGTATTTAATACTTCATACAAAACACTTTATTGGTGATGACAGCTTGAAGATTCATCCTATAGAGAGAAACTAGTCACAGGCATTGCTCAGGTGTGATTTTGGCCATTCTTCCACACAAACACTCTTCAAATCCTGAAGGCTCCGTGGACTCCTTCTATGAACTATGAGCTTTAGTTCCTTCCATACATTTTCTGTACTCGGCCATTCTAGCAGAATTATTTTCTTTCTCTGAAACCAATTGAGAGTTTCCTTGGTTGTGTATTTGGGATCATTGTCCTGCTAAAATGCCCACCCTCATTTCATCATCATCATTCTGGTTTATGGCAGCAAAGTTTTATCAAGAATGCCTCTTACATTTGTCCATTCATCCTTCCTTCATTTGTGGGAAGTTTGCCAGTGCCATATGCTGAAAACCGCGCCACAATATGTTGTTCCCACTTCCAAACTTTACTGTTGGTATGGTGTTTTTTGGGTGATATGCAGTTCCTTTTGTGCCTGCAAACATGGTGAGTATTATGGCATCCAAAGAGTTCAATTTTGGTTTCATCTGACAACCTGTATTCTCCCAGTATTTCACAGGCTTTTCTAAATGTGATTGAGCAAACTGTAAGCCTGCTTGAACATGACCTTTGCTCAACAATGGAGACTTGCATGGTGATTATACATACAGGCCATGAAGATTCAGTGCATCACTTCTGGTTTTCCTTGAAACATTGTACTTGCTGATTTCAGGTCTTTCTTTAGCTCTTCACAGGTGGTCCTTGGCTCTTGGACAATTCTTCTGATAATTATTTTAACTCTGTCTGAAATCTTGCAGGAAGCACCTAGTCGTGGCTGGTTTATGGTGAAATTATATTCTTCCTCTTCTAGATTATGGCCCCAGCAGTGCTCACTAGAGCCTACAGTAATTTAAAAATTATTTTCTAACCAATGGCAATATGTTTTGCAACAATAAGGTTGTGAAGGTCTTGAGACAGCTCACTGGTTTTACCCATCATGAAATGTTTCTTTGGTGGCAACTTGGTAATGAGGCACCATGTTATAGGCCATCAGTTGAACCAGTCGACATTACAGTATTTTTCACTAAGTGGAGGATTGCATTCTAATTACTTTCTAATTACTGAAAGATATCAGGACTTTCAACTGTGTTATGAACTGACCTGAGTTGGAGTAGTGGTATTGCAACCACTTTTTGCAGCACCGGCTTACCGCTTTGTCAGGAGTTAGCAAGAGGTCGTTACATGGGTCATTTCTCATTATTAAACATAACTTAATTTATGGACATCTGTGGTTTGATTTCTTTGTCTGCTTGGATTGGATGTGTTGTTACTGATATCTGGTGAGAATTTCACATCAATAGCACCTTTAGAAAAATATTTACTTAGAAAATGGGTGACGTGCTCAATACGTATTTCTCCCGCTGCATATATATTCTCAGATTAGATGCTCCAGAACTGTTATTTCACGGGAAATATAAGTATTTTCTAAAGCAGGGGAAAACACATATAGCACACATATGCAAAAATTGGACATCTGAATGTGCCCTAAGACTTACTTTTCCTAACTTTTAAGTGGAATCATCAGAAAATTACTTATTGTTTAAATTAGATTTCTATGTTATATGTATTTAAAAAAATAATAATTTGACAATCTGTATTAAAAAAAATAGAAATTTTGCCGTTTTCATACTGGCCACAGGCTATTTTAGACTCACACTTCTTTTTCTATACAGAAGACTTTTCAGAAATCTCATTATCATCACAGACAGGCTTACAATTAAATTCCTTTTTATGCAGCTGACAACACAGGATCCATGATTCCATGTCTCAGCTCCCCCCGCTCATACTCTCTTTACAGTGTCCTTTTACATTCGCATTAGATTCTTCGATACAACAGATAGGGCCTGAGTAAGCCTATTGCTGCTAATGTGCATGTGCATTTCTTATAAGAACAAGAAGTATGAGTCTATAATAGCCACAGTATTTTTTATTATAGATAATGATATAAAAAATAAAAGAAAACTTTACAAATTCAAAAAATATATATTTACCATAACAACTTGATCTTTAAGACCTAATTTTTCACTTCATCCATATTTTCAAGTCTCTTCTGGTTTTGTCTTGCATATATCAGTGTGACTTAGGACTCAATTTTGTTGATTTCAAGAACATAACTAGTATAAAAAATGTAATCATTCCACCATAAAAAAGACGCATGTTATACAATATCTGTTTTGCCGATGAGTTAGAAGATAGCATTGGATGGAGCCCATGGCTGGGATCACCACCGATTGTTCTTTTATGAGAGCCCATTGAGTTTAGGGAAGTTGTAAAGCGTTTTCTGGCTCAGAGATTAATAAAATGAAATCTGAAAGTGAAGGTCACATTGGGTACAACCGTTGAATTTAACCTGCGCTAAGATCATGTTTCCTGTAAATAGTCAGTTGTATCACACACTACGCAGTCTACTATTTATACATATCTCGGGCTGTTATCCAAAATTTCGAAATTATGGACAAAGAAGGCTATCATTAATTGAATATGACCTTCTCAGAAGTCCAGAAGGACTCAGAAGTCCATTATTTCATGAGAATGACACTTGTCCGTTATAAACATTATTTATCGAGCTCTAGGCTTTGATAATTCCTCGTGGGAAGATTTGCTTATAAATTACCCTTATGAAATTGAAGGATGTAAACAATTAGATTTGATTTTAAACATTGTGATTCATTTTAGTGTTTTTCAGATAACCTTGTATGTTGTGTAATTAAACTATAATTATACTATGGGTTACTAATTAATTAAAGCTAGATTCTAGGAATTCATTCATCTGAGATTCCTGGAAGTGTAGCAGCAATTTTACCCATGAAAATATTCTACGCCTAAATAATTGGATAATTGCACGGATGTTGTTCACAATATTATTTAGTATAAAACATGATAAGACATTAGTGAATGGTGGAAGGCAGAGTTAGAGTGAATGGGGGCTACACTGGAGTACAATGCATAAGTTTAATAATAAACCATTACCATTAATATCCTAATCGACCTAAAACGGGAAAGGTTTATTCTTATTTAAGTCAGATATTGAGAAAAACATGCATATCTTGTCTTTTTATATAGTGTGTGTAAACTTCTAGTTTCAGCTATAAAGCTCTCTCATTCTGGTATATATGTCCTTTATCCTGGGCCCATCCTAGTATATATATCCCCCATCCTGGTATCCTGCCATGCGCTCCCAGTCATTTGCGCTGCGACATAAGCTACTGGCCTCTGATTGGCCAACAGCGATTATTGTCGCTCATGGACTTGACAAGTGTCTGCACCGCAGTACACTTCAACTGAATGTGCATCCGAGGACATGCATCCAGTTGAAGTTTTGTTGGCGTCGGCGGGCCCCTCGCGCACACGGGCTTAGTCGCGGTTGCAAAATCTGCGACCGGGTTCGTTACGTCCCTGATCTTGATTTGTTCATAAACATTATGTATAGGGAACAAGGTAACAATGCATTGATTAAACATCTCTGATGTTTTCTCTGTACCCAGCTGCCATGTTTAGGTGCATACACCCTCCATATGGAGTCTTGTATTAATGTTAATGGAAACTTTAATTAGATTCTCTTGAGAGAGCTGTAATTACGAAAAGAACATAGAGTTATAAGCCATATAATTAGGGCTTTCAGGTTCTATCATTACTGCTTATTTGCAAAGCCAGGATTTCATGACAGTGAATATTAAAGCATTCAGTGACATGTGCTGTAAATGTAATTGATTGTCTGCTAATTAAATAAAGTAAGAATTTGATAATTATCTGGCAACTAGTGAAAATAGCAGTCAGGATACAATGGATGCAAAGTGTGTTGAGCTCCTGAGTACCCAGGGTTGTCAGTTGGTCTTATAAACTGATTATTAAATGTATAATGAAGACAGACATTTAAATACTAACTGCTGTTTTGTTCATTTTTTCTTTAATTTATGGCCATTTTAATTTGCATATGACAACAAACTAAACCCAAAAAACCCTAAACAGTTTTCTTCAGGAGGTGTCATTACAGTACGCCATGTATTTGAAACATCTGGGCTGTGTGGTGGCCCCATTGCCAGTCCACCTTAACAACATTTGATGTATAGACACTATTATGAGGCTTATGCCTCTACTCCCCTTGCTGATCTCAAGAGAGCTTACAGTTAAAGCAAACTAAACCCTTTCGTATTAATGGTTATGAGCCAATAAACAATCATTAAAGCAATAGGACACTTGGGTTAGGTCAAAGAGGACCTGTTACCGCTGATGACACATCTATTTTAGTATATACTTGTATTCTCAATTAAATAAAAATTCTGGAATATATTTTCTTATAACTCTGCGTCATGCTATTACTTTTTTATTCCTTCTAGAAATTAATGAATAGATTAATAACTGGATGTTACAATTCCCCTGATCAAATGGGTGTTCCTGAACATAGTCTAAGGGTCCTCATACACTATAAGGTGCATATATACTGGCCGTTTTCTTCAAGAAGTCTTATCACAGAACTGTATGTGTTTTCAGCTTTTGGGCTGGGAGGTGACCCCATTGCCAGTCCAACTTGACAACACTAAATGCATAGCCATCATTATGAGGATTGCTGGACTAATGGGAATTTACAAATAGAAGCAAATTTAGAGCAGACACCTAGGCATTAATGGTCCCTTAGCAGTCTTTAAAGCCACAGGAACTTGGGTTAGGTCAAAGACAACCTGTTACCACATCTTGTATACTTCATTTATTTCTCCTAGAAAATTAGGAATAAATTAACAACTGGTTGTTACCATTCCTTTTATTAAAATTGATATGCCACTACTTAGTAAATACTTAGCCTAAGGTATCCAGTTACCACCAAAAATATCTGAACTATCTTAAAATCATCATTTGTTGGTATACTATAAAAAATAGAAGTAGTTAAAAGAAAACACATGGCATATGGACTGTGTAAAGCTGGCCATACACATTAGGTGTCTGTTAGCCAAATGGTGATTTGACCAAACATTTGGCCAACCGCCATCTCAGCCAACTCTCCTGCACAAAGGAGCACACGTTCGGTCAAGTGCTCCAGTGTTCTCTATGAGAAAGCTGTTGACTGACACTTCCAAAATCAGACAAGTCCAATGTCTTCTCTCCCGATTCCCAGTTTGCTTGGTTCCCCATCAGATATTTAGAACATATACAGTATATAATTTGTATCTACTTGTGGAATATTTTTATACTTTAATACTGATATTTTTCAAGACACAGCGTTAATCTTTTCCATGGATGGTGTCTAGCATTACAGCTCATTTTATTCCCTTGAAAAGGCATGAGCTGATAAATCAGATAAACACCCATGAAAACTAATGTTACCACTTCTGGAGGAGACAAAAACTACATTTTTCTCTAATTGAAGATATTCCTTTAAAAAACCTATTAAAAAGCTATGCAACCCTACTGGCCAGGTGTCCTTGGGCCATTCCCTAATGCCCAAAATAATCAGTTCTCCACTGCCTGCAGCAATTTTTTCCTGATCCACAAGTCTAGCTTTCTTGGAACATCAAAGCAAATAGTCGCACTAATGGATTGCATCTGAGAAGTTTCCATGGTATTCACAGGGTCATCTGGATTTACCATATTCATTGTGTTAGTAAAGCCTACACCCATGGTTTTTGTTTGTCTCGCCTTTAAAACCATAAGAAAAAGGAAATGTTTAGAGTAACACACTGATTATGATTGAGCCCATGTTCTGAATGCTTATAATATTTGTAACTACAGAATGCCGAACCGCCAACACGATGATCAAGGCGATCTGAAAATCATCTCTTTTCTGTGATTCATTTATCTGATCTTTGGTTGTGTTACTTTTAATCTCAGGATCTTAAGCGGCTTGAACAGGCAAAGGCTCTCACAGGCCAATTAGCTGAATTAGCTACAAATTTTAATAACTTAATCTCGGTGGCCTGACAACAAATCAAAGACTCTCCTTAAAGCTTTTCTTAACTAACCTTTCATTGCAATTAATATTTTATTTTCAGCATTTTAGATATTTGGACATTATGTGGTTTGTATTATTATATACCGGTATTTCTTCTACAGCCTGTATGTTCTGGTTATTTTTTTATTGATACAGGGTGGGCCTGTAGGATGATGCGTTTTGGGCTTCGTTCCTTAAACTCTCAGTAAAATTTGTATTTTTTGACCATAGCGATCAATCAGATCTTAGCTTACAGTTAGTATAAGAAATGATTGAGGCTCATCGTTTTCTTCTCTGCCACCCATGTGGTAGTCTCTCTGGATGGCGGTAGAGAGTGTCCTACATGTCGTATTGTAATAATGGAGTCCTATGTACACACAGGATCAGTCACAGATACACACAAGTGTTCTGCTGATCAATTTCCAAACCTTCCCATCCCAGTAAAAAGCAGTGTACAGATGGATGTGGTTTGGTGTTGAAATGGCATAACACCAGGGCCATGTCTGACGAAAAAAAAATTGAAAAATGTGTTTGGACAATCATTGCAGATGTCCAGGAGAGGATTATGAGAAGCCATGACACCATCATGTACACCTTTAGCCAACCACGTTGACATGCACTAAAATCACTTCCCCTGAAGCCATACCAATTGTCGGTGGTGCAAAGGAGGAGATAAATAGAAGTTTGTGGTATTTTACTTGGCTTCTGGGTGGCCATTTGGACCCATTGCAATGTATTATGTCCGATGAAGCACGATTCCATAAAAGCGGGTGTGTAAATTCACAGATCAATAGGTATGAGCACACAGGAAACTCATATAATCTACACCTAAAAAATAATGTTTGCATGACCAGGGGTTCATAGATTGTGAGTTCAATATTTTTAAATGAAAATGTGAACAGCAATTATATGTACCGTAAAAGCAGTTGTCCAACCTTGTTATCGATAATATCAGATGGTGGGTAGTCCGACATTCAGTATCCCCACCGATTAGCTGTTTTTAGCTCCCAACTATAGTGGGATTTACAAAATGATAATTTTGATACCAGTCAGGAAAACTTTCAAAAAAGATTATACAGCTATTCCATTGTGAATTTTCAAAGTAAGTATACCAGCCTTCTCAGGAATAAGAGACTTATTTGTTAACATATCTAGTTTGCATTGTTAAACCCGGAGATTGATCCACTTTAAGATGTGTATTTAGGACTCTAACGTTTTCCACTGATCACCCCAATTTTCTAAAAAGTGAGTGAGCCTCAGCACATAGTACAGGACCTTATATATCCTGATACATTTGCTATAGTTTATGTCAGAAGTCAGCGTTTATTTTAGTGCAAATTTACGCCAGTCCATGGCTAGTGTAGGTTTGACTTTTAGGCGCCTGTACAGCAAGAGATGCTCCTAATTTCTTCACAAATGAGACAAATGTTACTCCAGAGAGGATGATGGTAACACAACTGTTAATTCCTCAAGTCGTACTTGAACTTTCTCACTAAATATACTTACAGTACTATGCAAAAGTGTTATGACAGTGTAGAAAAAATCCTGCAATGTGAGAATGCTTTAAAAAATAGAAGCGTTAACAGTTTATTTTTACATTCAGCAAAATGCAGGGTGAATGAACAAAAGAGAAATCTAAATCAAATCAGTATTTGGTGTGTCTGCCCTTTGCCTTCACGACAGCATCAATTCTTCTAGGTACATTCGCCCACAGTTTTTTGCAGGAACTCATGAGGGAGGTTGTTCCAAACATCTTGGATAAGTAACCCCAGATCTTCTGTGGAAGTCGCTTGTGCAAATCCTTCTGTCTCTTCATGTAATCTCAGCCATACTGGATGATGCTGAGATCAGGGCTCTGTGGGGGCCGGATCATCACTTCCAGGACTCCCTGTTCGTCTTTACTCTGAAGACAGATCTTAGTGACATCGATTGTATGATTGGGATCATTGGACTGCTGCTGAATAAATTTGGAGCCAATCAGACACATTCCTAATGTTATTACATGATGGATCAGTATCTGCCTTTATTTCTCAGCATTGAAGACACTATTAATCTTGACCAAATCCCTGACTTAATTTTCTGAAATACAGCCCCCCACTTACAAGGAGCCTCCACCATGCTTCACTGCTGCCTGCAGAGTCTCATTATTGTGCTGTTCTCCAGCTCTTCTTTTAGTCCAACCAAATATGCCACATTTTGGATCGGGCAGCATGTATCACCTGTCAAGTTCCCTTTAAGTCACCTACACAGCTATTTATGTTTCTGTTAATGACTGTGTTTCAACCTACATACAAAAATGGTGATCATTATCCCCTGTTTAGTCTAATTGGTTGCTCATACACCTTTCCATATTCCTACAAAATCCATGACTTTGCGCACGTGTATGTAGAGGAGCTTTGAAGGCAATGGTCGGTCTCACCAAATATTGATTTGATTTAGATTTCTATTTTATTAATTGATTTTTGCTTTATATTAATTGATTAAAAATAAACTATTTACCACTTCTATTATTTTTAAAGTGTTCTTACTTTGCAGCATTTTTGGACATCTGCCTAAAACTTTTGCACAGTACTGTATATTTGCATTTCCTTGACTTGGTCAATGGCACTTTAGTTCTTGATGAACTTCCAAGTCCTCGTTTACAGCTCCGTCTATCCTCAGAATACTTTCTCGAATACATTTGCATTCTTCGGGCGGTTATTTGGATAAAAAGCTTAGTTCCCATTCTTAATTATAGCCGAGCACAATAAAGTGGATTAATAGCAGGGACTTGAATTTTCATGCTGTTTTCATTTCACTTCCTGGACTCCAACAGTAGAAATAATTCCTCATTGTTTTCTTCTCGTCCTCTGGACTTGCCTATGTGTTTTCATTGGCTTTATTTTTGGAAGTCCACCTGAAGTGTAATGGAATTTATTTTATCTTTTAAGATTGTTTTAGGCTCCTGTATTTTTTTTTTTTTAATCTTGAGACTTCAAGTGGCTTTTGGGATGTAGCTGCCCCCATTTGGTATTTTCTCGTAAAATGTTAGTCAAAGTCCAACATCACTAGAAAAATACCTGAAAAAATGGATCTTTCCTCTGGATATACTGAGAAATGTAAGGGTAGCATAATCGAGGAATAGGCCTGGTCTGTTATTAGCCCACATGGCACGAAAAAATTGGGCCTTGTATTAAAACTGTCTTTGCTCTCCATCGCAACCAATCAGAGCTCAGCTTTCACTTTCTAAACAGCTGTGCTAGGATGAAAGCTGCACTGTGATTGGTTGCTATGGGCAACAAAGACAGTTTTTCATTTAAGCACTTTTGATAAAGCTGCCCCATTGTGTTATTTGACTAGTAGCAGCGGTGAAATAGCACAGCAGGCCAATGTCTTCATGACGGGAGCGCTTCTCCTCTATCCTCTCCCTTACTCCCCGTGACCCTCCTAAGATGGAGTGATGTCTGGCTGCTATGTATGCAGGAGTCAAAGAGAGGAATGGGGATGGTCCCTTATTACAGTAACTAATATGCTGCTTTTACATATGGCAGCATGGTCAGGTGTCCAGGCTTCATGAAGTCGCTTATGGCCCCATTTAGACGAGCCGTATAATCGGTGACCGAGTGTCCATAGAAACACTCGATCCTCAGCCAGTAATCACCCGAAGAATGAGCAAAGTGCTTGGTCTTCAGGCGGGAATATTTTTGTGCATGCATAAAAATTATCATTATCGGCAGCACATTGCCCCTTGATAACAGAGGATGTGCTGCCGATAACACGATGTATAAGGACAGAACGATCGTACTAGCGATCATTCTGTTCTCATCACTGGCCAATAAGAGCAGGCCAGTACTGAGCACCAATCGACTTGTACAGGGGTAGACGATAAGATCGAAGAATTTTGTTTCTTTTTTATTTTCTGCATAAGACTATGTGCATCTAGAGATTTTCAAGGAGTTTTTGGAGCCAAAACTGAGCGGAAACTCTCCAAATCTCAAAAGCTGCTCAGTTTCTGCTCCGAAAACCCCCATGTAGTAGAATTTTGTTAACATTTTCTTGAAGCATTTTTTCTTTCCACGTTTTGTTAACATCTCTGTGTGGGGTTTTTTAAGCATTTTTGTTTGTGGGCAATTTTCTCCCATTTTTAATTCCGTTTAAAAAACGGATAAAACGTTATCTCTGTGCTAGCGATAAACACTCATAAAAGATGTCCATGTGACTTTGTACAAATTTTTGTAGCTATCCCATTGACTTTTATTGTATAGAGCATCTTCATAGTGGAAAACGTTAGAAGAATTGATATGTCCCATTTAAAAAAAAAAAAAACACTTGGCTTTTTTAAAAACCTTAAGCTTTTTAAAAAACGCTCGAAGGACCGAACGTATAAACAGTAAGTCGTTTTTGCAATATAAATGAATAGACATAGTCTGCAATATTGGGCCTATGTGGTAAATAATCTCTTTACTTTTAGACATCTTGATCTCATTTGATAATGTAATAAATAGACAAATCACTTTATTTAAATTATGTTATCCCAACACCCAAAAAATAATTCCAAAGTGCTTGCCGTTATGCCGTATGCCCATGATCAGTAATACTAGCATTCTGGATGTGTATTGTAGAAAACGCTGCGTTGTACAGTACAGGCACAGTGGATGGGATTAAAAGAAATCTCATGCCAGCTGTGATTGTTTTTTTGCGTAAAATTACCTGCCTTTCAGGTTTCGAAGCCTCAGCATGTCAATTTACCTTTTTGGAACACTCAATCTTCTGTACGGAATTTCTCCATTCACTTGCATAAGATGCAGAAAATCCGCAGTTCCAAAAAGCACATGCGTTGTAAGTTGTTTTTAGCCTGGTTTAACTTAATAATTAATAAAAAAAAAAATAAAAAAAAGACTTGGGTTCCTCCCATTTTTGATAACCAGCCAAGGTAAAGCAGACAGCTGCGGACCTATATTATCAGACTGGGAACGTCCTTGAAAAAAAAGTTACAAAGCATGAGAATCGGGAAGTATCTGGACAGACTGGCAGTTTTAACTTAATGTGTAGGATCTGGGCATCAGCACCATGCTTTTCTACAGGTTTTGTGTGAAATGACGGGCACGCTTTAAGGCTCAAGAGTTGGGAGGGATTAATATAGAAAGTGACATGACGAAATGAAAAAAAATAAAACACTGACAAATGTTTATCAGCATGCATATTTAGCACAAAAAAAACCCTGGACCATTTTGTGACTGTAGATTCCCTTTAAGCCTCTCTCCATGTACATGACTGTCCTGTTGTCTCCCGCTGATTCTATTACGTATTAACCTCTATTGGACCACATCCAATTACTGTCACTGTCACGTTGACCACGTCAGGATTTGATTGGATACAATGTCACGCACGCACCCTGTGCAATTTGTTTTAGCTCATTGACTTTTGGTTCACTGAAACATTTTGTATCAAGCAACGTTTCTGGATTTTGCGTAACTTGGGACATTATGTTCAGATATGCTATGAATAATAATACATTTTGGCAAGAAGCTGCGGTGACTGCTGCTATATTATCCTGTGTGTTTTCCATCGTTTTCCCCACACTGAGATTGAAGCCGTCACTCTGTTACTGGATGACCTTTGTTTAGAAGTACGTGGGAACATTACTGGGACACTTTGCATACGAGAAACAGTTTGCCTTCCCTATGCTGCATAATCACTTGACATCAGGGGAGACTCAACTAGTAAATGTGAGCTTCATTCCGAGATGGATAGAACATTTTTGCAGTAATAAGAAATATATGTGTATTAAATAAGTATTATATATATATATATTTTTTTTTTAATCTATATTTGCATAATAATGGTCACATATGTGCACTGCCGCTCCCACTGACCTGCTGTTATTATAAATGGGGGACCTCCAGTACCCCCCTGACTCAAAACCATTTTTTTTGTTAGGTTTTGTTGTTGTTGTTTGTTTTTTAAATAAAGGTAAGAAGGTTAGTATTTTTTAGTATTTCTACCCTTATTGCTACCATTATCATTTTCTTATATTATATGAAACCCTTTAATTGTCACTTTGACACACATAATGAGGCTTATATAGAAAAGTAGGGTGTAGAAAAATTATGGAAAAATTATGTTGCCCATGAAATTTGATTAGATAATTGTTTTTCTGTGTACAGGTAGCACAAATTTATTTTTTTGGCGTGGGGGCACCCTACTACATTGAATTGTACACAAAAAATCCTTGAAAGGACCAGAAAAAAAGAATGCACAATAGTGATGTGTTTCCTGATGATAGGAATATTGTCAATGGGATTGAGAAGGGATCAAAGAAGAAAATATACATTTTACCTGGCTTTCTATAATCGCGTGGACTAGGTTGAACATGCCTTTTTTCTTGTATATCCACAACGGCATTTCTGTGGGCAGATAACGATCGCTGATCGACAGTGTAACACAGCTATCTCCTCTCAATAATATGCCCTTTTCATGAGGATAAATGATCTTTAGAGCTCGCGCAGACTAGCGCATTTACGGTCTGAGCATGATCCAATAACAAAAAAAAGGGTTGAGTTCCAGCTCCTTAAAATTGAAAAAGTTTAATGT
Source organism: Ranitomeya variabilis (assembly GCF_051348905.1). NCBI lineage: Eukaryota > Metazoa > Chordata > Amphibia > Anura > Dendrobatidae > Ranitomeya > Ranitomeya variabilis. The sequence continues at coordinate 52,652,767 of NC_135233.1, read as the reverse complement.
AGTCCAAAATTAAAATACATACATATGACTATGCTCCCTCCGGTGTATGCCCCTGGAAATGAGGGACTATTGGAGACGCGTTTCGATCCGAAGATCTTTTTCAAAGCCATACTTAAATCTGATTGTGCTGCTCTATATACAGAGATCCGCCAATCAGATTCACATAATAAGTCACATGACATTTCTCAAAATCCTAATAAAAACATTAACAATACACAAATGTATGATTAAAATATTCACTTACTAGTTAGCAATAATGCAGCATGGTTTCAGTGCGTTTATTCAGTCCCATCGGGGATCTGGTTTTTAGGTGAAATATCCAAAACGCCTCTCGTTTGAGGAGACGCCTTCTGATGTCCCCACCCCGACGAGGCATATTTACTTTTTCTATTCCCTGAATCTGGAAACCTGCAGTGCTTCGTGTATGGTAGGTAATAAAATGTCTAGAGGCCGCTGACATATTTCTATTTCCACCCTGCATGTTAGTTATATCGTATAAATGTTCCCGAATGCGGGTCTTGAGTTTCCTAGTTGTACAACCCACATATGATAAGTTACATTCTTTGCAATTAATTCTATATACTACATTAGTGGAATTGCAATTAATATATTGCTTTATATTGAAATTTATCGTCCCCTCCACATTTTGGAACATTTTGGCTACCATAGCATGTTTACAAGTACTACAGTTATTTGTACCACATCTAAAAAAAACCTGGATATTCCAACCATGTTTTTTTTACATTTGATTATATTTGATTGGAACATACTAGGAGATATTTGGCTCCCTATAGTTGGAGCTCTTCTGGAAACTACATTAATACCTGATTTTAATATATCATTTAATTGTTGATCCTCATAGAGGATAGGTAAATATCTGTAAATAATATTTTTAATTTTATTGAACTGGGGGCTATACTGGAAGCATATATAGGGCTTGTTTCCCACACTCTGATCTATAACCTTCTCTGATGTTATCAAATCTTTGCGATCCTTTCTCTCTACTATTTTTTTTGCTCGATTTATTGTCCAATGGGGGTACCTGCGGTTTTTTAATTTATTTTCTATTCGACCAAATTCTTCTTTAAGATCTCCCTCCAGAGTACAATTTCTCTTGACCCTGGTGAACTCACCCACTGGGATCGCTTTAATTGTATGTTTGCTGTGGCTACTGTCAGCATGTAAAATGGTATTGCCACTCACTGGTTTATGATGGGTTCTGGTGATAATTTTCTGATCAATGGATCCACTAAGTTCCAGATCCAGAAATGAAATGATGACATTATCAAATTTATATGTAAATGTAATGTTATATTGGTTATTATTAAGATATTCCACGAAGTGTGGTATGGCAGACACATCACCCCCCATATTATGAGGGTATCATCTATGTATCTGCCATACCACATCACCTGGTCCAAATATGGGTTGACCACCGAAAAGACATACTCCATCTCCCAGAATGACATGACCAAATTTGCTAGGGAGGGTGAATATTTAGCACCCACGGCCACTCCTGTTTTTTGCAAGTAAAACTGGCCGTCAAAGGAAAAAAAATTACTGGTTAGGAGAAATTGAATTACCACCAACAAATAGTTAATAAGATCCATAGAATAGTTACTGAATTTTACAAGATGATATTGTATCGCTTTCAGTGCCACACTGTGGGGAATACAGTATAGAGGGAAATAGCATCGCAGCTCAACCACGAATAATTAGCCTGCCATATTTTATTGTCCATAACCCGCAATACCTCTTTAGAGTCTTTTATGTAGCCCGGAGTTCGTTTCACCAGGGGCTGAAGGAGAGAATCCACCCACTGACAGAGTTTCTCATTGCATGATCCGACTCCAGACACTATTGGTCGCATGGGAGGAATGCCTTCTTTTTTGTGTATTTTGGGTACCCCATATATGATAGGAAGAATTGGATTCCCTACCATGATATAATCTATTTGTTTTTTAGTTAGTACTCCTAGATTTTGTCCCTCACTAATGATTAAATCCCTCTTCTTTATAATTTCACTAGATGGATTTGATTTCAATTTTTCGTATGTATTTTGGTCGGACAATAACTCCATCATTTTATAGTGGTAATCTGATGTATTAAACACTACCACTACCCCTCCTTTATCCGATATTTTTATAGTGAGATCTGCTATACTTTTAAGTTCCTTTATTGCATTTTGAAGTCTCCTAGGTATATTTTTCTGACTGCTTTTGCCATTATTTTTACTATCACTGTATAATTGTCTAAGTTCCCTCTCTACACCTTCCTGGAAACGATCCATACATTCTGATGTATCTTGAACTGGATAGTAATATGGATTTTTGGTATCAAAATCTTGAGAGAAACTAACTCTATCTGAGTCTGACAATGTTTCAGAACTAAGATCCTGCAAAACAATCAATGACATCTGTTCTTTGAAGTCCATATCTAAAAATTCATTTACTATTCCGTGTGGAGTTACGATATCCTCCTGGTATTGTTCATCTTCTGAAGTCTCCCCTTGTCGAAAATGCTTTTTAATAGTCAAATTTCTAATGAATTTATTCGTGTCCATGATGGCTGTAAATAGATCGAAATCCTGATCTGGAACAAAATTTAAACCCAAAGATAATACTTGGGTCTGATCTGATGTCAATGATTTGGACGATAAATTCAACACATTTGTATAGTTATTTATTTCTTCTGTGATTTCTCGTTGCGAGTTATCATCCCTCCTTCGTCTGTGTTTTCTCCACCCCAGCCCCCATACCCCCCCCCCCCCCCCCCCGCCTCCTGCGTTTTTTGTCTGGCGGTAATTATTTCTTGGGGCAGCCATCCTATTTTCATTAATGGAAGCATCTGATACATTACTTTGATTGTCAGACGAGTCCGGGTCTGAGGACGTAAAGTACACGTGCGATTTGGTTACTTTTTTTCTGTAGGTTTTGCGTTTTGCGTTTAATACATCAGATTACCACTATAAAATGATGGAGTTATTGTCCGACCAAAATACATACGAAAAATTGAAATCAAATCCATCTAGTGAAATTATAAAGAAGAGGGTTTTAATCATTAGTGAGGGACAAAATCTAGGAGTACTAACTAAAAAACAAATAGATTATATCATGGTAGGGAATCCAATTCTTCCTATCATATATGGGGTACCCAAAATACACAAAAAAGAAGGCATTCCTCCCATGCGACCAATAGTGTCTGGAGTCGGATCATGCAATGAGAAACTCTGTCAGTGGGTGGATTCTCTCCTTCAGCCCCTGGTGAAACGAACTCCGGGCTACATAAAAGACTCTAAAGAGGTATTGCGGGTTATGGACAATAAAATATGGCAGGCTAATTATTCGTGGTTGAGCTGCGATGTTATTTCCCTCTATACTGTATTCCCCACAGTGTGGCACTGAAAGCGATACAATATCATCTTGTAAAATTCAGTAACTATTCTATGGATCTTATTAACTATTTGTTGGTGGTAATTCAATTTCTCCTAACCAGTAATTTTTTTTCCTTTGACGGCCAGTTTCACTTGCAAAAAACAGGAGTGGCCGTGGGTGCTAAATATTCACCCTCCCTAGCAAATTTGGTCATGTCATTCTGGGAGATGGAGTATGTCTTTTCGGTGGTCAACCCATATTTGGACCAGGTGATGTGGTATGGCAGATACATAGATGATACCCTCATAATATGGGGGGTGATGTGTCTGCCATACCACACTTCGTGGAATATCTTAATAATAACCAATATAACATTACATTTACATATAAATTTGATAATGTCATCATTTCATTGCTGGATCTGGAACTTAGTGGATCCATTGATCAGAAAATTATCACCAGAACCCATCATAAACCAGTGAGTGGCAATACCATTTTACATGCTGACAGTAGCCACAGCAAACATACAATTAAAGCGATCCCAGTGGGTGAGTTCACCAGGGTCAAGAGAAATTGTACTCTGGAGGGAGATCTTAAAGAAGAATTTGGTCGAATAGAAAATAAATTAAAAAACCGCAGGTACCCCCATTGGACAATAAATCGAGCAAAAAAAATAGTAGAGAGAAAGGATCGCAAAGATTTGATAACATCAGAGAAGGTTATAGATCAGAGTGTGGGAAACAAGCCCTATATATGCTTCCAGTATAGCCCCCAGTTCAATAAAATTAAAAATATTATTTACAGATATTTACCTATCCTCTATGAGGATCAACAATTAAATGATATATTAAAATCAGGTATTAATGTAGTTTCCAGAAGAGCTCCAACTATAGGGAGCCAAATATCTCCTAGTATGTTCCAATCAAATATAATCAAATGTAAAAAAAACATGGTTGGAATATCCAGGTTTTTTTAGATGTGGTACAAATAACTGTAGTACTTGTAAACATGCTATGGTAGCCAAAATGTTCCAAAATGTGGAGGGGACGATAAATTTCAATATAAAGCAATATATTAATTGCAATTCCACTAATGTAGTATATAGAATTAATTGCAAAGAATGTAACTTATCATATGTGGGTTGTACAACTAGGAAACTCAAGACCCGCATTCGGGAACATTTATATGATATAACTAACATGCAGGGTGGAAATAGAAATATGTCAGCGGCCTCTAGACATTTTATTACCTACCATACACGAAGCACTGCAGGTTTCCAGATTCAGGGAATAGAAAAAGTAAATATGCCTCGTCGGGGTGGGGACATCAGAAGGCGTCTCCTCAAACGAGAGGCGTTTTGGATATTTCACCTAAAAACCAGATCCCCGATGGGACTGAATAAACGCACTGAAACCATGCTGCATTATTGCTAACTAGTAAGTGAATATTTTAATCATACATTTGTGTATTGTTAATGTTTTTATTAGGATTTTGAGAAATGTCGTGACTTATTATGTGAATCTGATTGGCGGATCTCTGTATATAGAGCAGCACAATCAGATTTAAGTATGGCTTTGAAAAAGATCTTCGGATCGAAACGCGTCTCCAATAGTCCCTCATTTCCAGGGGCATACACCGGAGGGAGCATAGTCATATGTATGTATTTTAATTTTGGACTTCATTAAACTTTTTCAATTTTAAGGAGCTGGAACTCAACCCTTTTTTTTTTTTCCTTTGGATTCAATTCGTCTTCCCGCAACGGAGTTCCGTGCACCTGCGGTGGTTACTGGTGAGCTGGCTTACAACTTTTTTTCTTTTTTCTTTATTATGATCCAATAACACATCGCACGTAGATCAAGTTAGTCTTTGCTGCCGTGAAAATGTCCAATTCATTTCTCGGGCCGAGCCTCTTGGTGGAAAAGATTGCAGCATGAATGATTTGTATCCGTTATTCAGGTTGCACTCGGCCATGCAAGTCAATGAGTCCGTGAAAAAAATCTGACTGCACTCAAATGACATTTTCGCGGAGTGGCAGAATGAAAAAGATGCAGGACATTTTTTTCCTCATCAGAGAAGATCAGATCATGCTATGATCAAACTCTAATTAGAATTTTATCAGTGATTAACATAATCGACCCGATTGTCTCGGATGGGAGAAAGACGGTGGTGTGACCTTAGCCTACATATGAACGTTTGCTTGCCACACCGCTGTGGACATAAATTACTCTTTTGCTTCTTTTCGGTTATGTGCACCAGACATCTTATTCTGGCATATTCTGCCTGGCACCTTCCTGAAAAAGCGCTAAAAAAGCCATAAAGAATGCACATATGCCTAGCAATGGAAAAAGGACTTGCTGTGCACATGTTCAGTCTTCATCAGCTTCTTTTAACTGCGTCAGGCTTCCAAATCCGCAATGCGTTTACAAGAAGTGACCGGTCCATTCTTCTGGCGGCTGACACTCGTAATCCACTTTTTATTAATATATATAATTAAAAAAAACTTTTCAACAGACATGAGAAAAGACATCTTGTGCACATGCCCTTACTTTTATGATTAGCCAACAAACAAGTGCTTTGCTTGGAAGTCGTCTCTTTGCTGCCATGTTCCCGTGGGCCAATGATTGGAATTGTTTTTATGATCCTGTATATCCCATAGCTGGAAATCCAACTAATCTGTTGCAGCCTACAGAGAACTCGATCAATAATTAGTGATCCTGAAGGGCCACAGTAAGGGAATTGAAACACTACATATTTTCCGTTGAAATTAATAAGCCGTTGGCTTAATTCCATCTGTCCATGCATTGGATCCACTACAGCAAACAACTCTATTCGCAGCCACTCTCAGATTGGGCTAATGGATGGGGCAATTCACTGGCCACACGACAATCCCTAAAAGAATTCCATACCAGACAGGAATGGCAAGTTTATGGATTTTCATGCTTTTCTGTCTTTTCATTCTTCTGTATCTTGATGTCTTAAGAATGGTTTATACTTTTGTATATTTGAAATAGAAGTTGATAATAGTGCTGGAAGCAAGATAAGGTGCAGTAATAAGCATGTAGCCTGCCAAACGGTGCACAGCGCAGACAATAAATGGCTACGGCCGTGTGTGCGGACAAAAGAACTCTCGGTCAGGAAATGTCCATTCATATTGGCAGGTTGGGTGGGACGTTCAGTTTAGTTCTTTGTATCTCTAAACAAACGACTAAGCGTCCTGTTAAAACATAATTGACTAATAAAATTTAATGATAGTGGGAGAAAATGTATTTCATGGTAGGAAGCAGATTTTCCTAAACAAATCTTTATTGCTCTGTTTGTAAATGTGTTAATTTTCCCAGATTTTTGTGATTTGCTCGGCTCCTTGCAAATTTCTTTCCTATACATAATTACAAAATCTCCTTGAAGCCTGAATTTATCGAGATACACCTACAATGTTTATTTGGCTTGTAGACTACGTCTAGTCATACACGTTCGGTAGACAGCCATCTTAGCTGACTCTCCCGTATACTGGAGCGCTCATTCTGCCGACCACTCTTGTGTTTTCTATGTGAAAGCTACCGAGGATTATCTCGTGAAGAACAATGCTATCAGCAGTCTGAAATCGGGCAGAACAATGAGATCGACATCTCTCCTGACCATAGCTGGCCTGCGCCCCCCATACACATTACGCTGAGCCTGTCGATAACAGCGGATTTGGCCAATATTAGTCTCATGTGTATGGAAGTCTTAAGCCTTTTCCTCACTTTAGCTCTGGTGATTGTCACCAGAGAAATCTTGGTGGGAAGAATACTCTCAAAATCTTTGCATTTCTAGGAAGTAGTGGATAATAACATGTTTCATCGCAGAGTAAAACCTCCATGATCGATATCCACTTCCTTCTGTGCCTGTTGCTAGACAAATCCCCAAACATGTAAACCTCTAATGACCAGGCCTTAATTTTACTTTGCTTCACTAGAAGAATTGAAATAGCATTCATTTTGATCAGTTATGTAATGCTTTGAAAAACCTGGTATTTCAGAGTTTTGTCATCTGTGGTACATGGCTTTGTGTGTGCCTAACAGGCAGGGCTTGGTACCTTTGTTAGGCACTCCGCTGACTTGGTGACCCTTTGGCACACTGTGTTTAGGTCATGAAAGCCCATTTACTGTGAAACACCTTAGATGCTGTGGCCATTATAGGACTTAGCAGCTTAGGGGCTGAACTTATAGATGAGCGGATCTTTTGAAATTCAAATTCACCGACTTCAACAAATTTATACCGAAAAGTTCAAATTGTGGTAAATACATTTGTATGAATTTCAATACTGGAAAGCTTGTAATTGCTCATTAAATAGATTAGGGGAAAAGGAGAGAGAAAATCCTGCTGACCCTAAGGTCCAAAACTCTACTAAAGAGAGAAAACCCTGCTAATCATAAGAGCTTACACTCTACAGGAGAGAGAGAGAGGACCCCACTGACCATAAGAGCTTACACTCTACAGGAGAGAGAGGACCCCGCTGACCATAAGAGCTTACACTCTACAGGAGAGAGAGAGGACCCCGCTGACCATAAGAGCTTACACTCTACAAGAGAGAGGACCCTGCTGACCATAAGAGCTTACACTCTACAGGTGAGAGAGAGAGGACCCCACTGACCATAAGAGCTCACACTCTACAGGAGAGAGGACCCCGCTGACCATAAGAGCCTACACTCTACAGGAGAGAGAGGACCCCGCTGACCATAAGAGCCTACACTCTACAGGAGAGAGAGGACCCAGCTGACCATAAGAGCCCACACTCTACAGGAGAGAGGACCCTGCTGACCATAAGAGCTTACACTCTACAGGTGAGAGAGAGAGGACCCCGCTGACCATAAGAGCTTACACTCTACAGGTGAGAGAGAGAGGACCCCGCTGACCATAAGAGCTTACACTCTACAGGAGAGAGAGGACTGTTGTGAATTCCATTCTCGGGCTCCCTCCTGTGGTCATGAGTGGTATTGTGTGAGTTTGTTCTTGGGCTCCCTCTGGTGGCCTTTAGCGATATGGCTGGGCTCAGCTGCTTCATTTCCTTCTATGCTGGGCCTATTTAACTCACCTGGACCTTCATTTGTTGCCTGCTGTCGTTGTATTCAGTCCTGATTCTGAGCTTTCCTGAATATTCCTTGTGACCAGTCTCCTGCTGGAGAAGCTAAGTTTGCTTGTTCATTTTGCTCATTATTTCCTTGAAAATGTTTCTCAGTATATGATGAGTTCAGTCCAGCTTGCTTTTATGTGATTTTTTGCTTGCTGGTTAGTTCTGGGGTGCAGAGTGCGCCCCTCACATCGTGAGTCAGTGTGGGGGTTCTTGTACTGTCTGCGTGGTTTATTTTTGATAGTTTTTGTACTGACCGCAGAGATTCCTATCTATTTTCTGTCTATCTAGTGTTAGCGGGCCTCATTTGCTAAACCTGTTTCATTTCTACGTTTGTATTTTCCCCTTAACTCACCGTTATTATTTGTGGGGGGCTGGGCGATGAATGGAAAACAGCATTTAATACGCCCGAAGGCCATTTTGAGTACTTGGTGATGCCTTTTGGGCTTTCTAATGCCCCCTCTGTGTTTCAGACCTTCATGCATGACATCTTCCCAGAGTATCTGGATAAATTTATGATTGTGTACCTGGATGATATTTTGGTCTTTTCTGATGATTGGGAGTCTCATGTGAAGCAGGTCAGGATGGTATTTCAGTTCCTGCGTGCCAATGCCTTGTTTGTGAAGGGCTCTAAATGCCTCTTCGGAGTCCAGAAGGTTTCCTTTTTGGGCTTTATTTTTTCTCCTTCTACTATTGAGATGGATCCAGTCAAGGTCCAGGCTATTTATGACTGGACTCAACCTACATCTGTGAAGAGTCTTCAGAAGTTCTTGGGTTTTGCTAATTTTTACCGTCGCTTCATCACTAATTTTTCTAGTGTTGTTAAGCCTTTGACGGATTTGACCAAGAAGGGTTCTGATGTGACGAATTGGTCTCCTGGAGGCCTTTCAGGAGCTGAAACGTCGATTTTCTTCGGCTCCTGTCTTGCGCCAGCCCGATGTCTCTCTTCCCTTTCAGGTCGAGGTTGATGCTTCTGAGATTGGAGCAGGGGCTGTCTTGTCGCAGAGAAGCTCTGATGGCTCTGTGATGAGACCATGTGCTTTCTTTTCAAGAAATTTTTCGCCTGCCGAGCAGAATTATGATGTTGGTAATCGTGAGTTGTTGGCAATGAAGTGGGCATTTGAGGAGTGGCGACATTGGCTTGAGGGAGCCAAGCATCGTGTGGTGGTCTTGACGGATCACAAGAATTTGACTTATCTCGAGTCTGCCAAACGGTTGAATCCGAGACAGGCTCGATGGTCGCTGTTTTTCTCTCGTTTCAATTTCGTGGTTTCATATCTTCCGGGTTCGAAAAACGTGAAGGCTGATGCCCTTTCTAGGAGTTTTGTACCTGACTCCCCGGAAGTTTCTGAACCGACTGGTGTCCTCAAAGAGGGGGTGATTTTGTCTGCCATCTCTCCTGATCTGCGACGGGTGTTGCAGGAGTTTCAGGCCAATAGACCTGACCGTTGTCCACCGGAGAGACTGTTTGTCCCGGACAGATGGACCAGTAGAGTTATTTCCGAGGTTCATTCTTTGGTGTTGGCGGGTCATCCTGCGATTTTTGGTACCAGGGATTTGGTGGCGATGTCCTTTTGGTGGCCTTCCTTGTCGCGGGATGTGCGTTCCTTTGTGCAGTCCTGTGGGATTTGTGCTCGGGCCAAGCCTTGCTGTTCTCGTGCCAGTGGATTGCTTTTGCCTTTGCCTGTCCCGAAGAGGCCTTGGACGCATATTTCCATGGATTTTATTTCGGATCTTCCTGTCTCTCAGAGGATGTCTGTCATCTGGGTGGTTTGTGATCGTTTTTCTAAAATGGTCCATTTGGTACCTTTGCCTAAGCTGCCTTCCTCCTCCGATTTGGTGCCACTGTTTTTTCAGAATGTGGTTCGTTTACATGGTATTCCGGAGAACATTGTGTCTGACAGAGGATCCCAGTTTGTGTCCAGATTTTGGTGGTCCTTTTGTGCTAAGATGGGCATTGAATTGTCTTTTTCGTCGGCCTTCCATCCTCAGACGAATGGCCAAACTGAACGAACTAATCAGACCTTGGAAACTTACTTGAGATGTTTTGTTTCTGCTGATCAGGATGATTGGGTGACTTTTTTGCCATTGGCTGAGTTCGCCCTCAATAATCGGGCTAGTTCTGCTACTTTGGTTTCACCTTTCTTTTGCAATTCTGGTTTTCATCCTCGTTTTTCCTCGGGTCAGGTTGAGCCCTCTGACTGTCCTGGGGTGGATTCTGTGGTGGATAGGTTGCAGCAGATTTGGAACCAAGTGGTGGACAATTTGACGTTGTCCCAAGAGAAGGCTCAGCGCTTTGCTAACCGCCGTCGCTGTGTGGGTCCCCGACTTCGTGTGGGGATTTGGTGTGGTTGTCTTCTCGTTATGTCCCGATGAAGGTTTCCTCTCCTAAGTTCAAGCCTCGTTTCATCGGTCCTTATAAGATTTTGGAAATCCTCAACCCTGTTTCATTTCGTTTGGACCTCCCAACATCGTTTGCCATTCATAATGTGTTCCATAGGTCATTGTTGCGGAGATATGTGGTGCCTGTGGTCCCTTCTGTTGATCCTCCTGCTCCTGTCTTGGTTGAGGGGGAGTTGGAGTATGTGGTGGAGAAGATCTTGGATTCTCGTATTTTGAGACGGAAGCTTCAGTACTTAGTTAAATGGAAGGGCTATGGTCAGGAGGATAATTCCTGGGTTGTCGCCTCCGATGTCCATGCGGCCGATTTGGTTCGTGCCTTTCATTCGGCTCGTCCTGATCGGCCTGGGAGCTCTGGTGAGGGTTCGGTGACCCCTCCTCAAGGGGGGGGTACTATTGTGAATTCCGTTCTCGGGCTCCCTCCTGTGGTCATGAGTGGTACTGTGTGAGTTTGTTCTTGGGCTCCCTCTGGTGGCCTTTAGCGATATGGCTGGGCTCAGCTGCTTCATTTCCTTCTATGCTGGGCCTATTTAACTCACCTGGACCTTCATTTGTTGCCTGCTGTCGGAGTATTCAGTCCTGATTCTGAGCTCTCCTGAATATTCCTTGTGACCAGTCTCCTGCTGGAGAAGCTAAGTTTGCTTGTTCATTTTGCTCATTATTTCCTTGAAAACGTTTCTCAGTATATGATGAGTTCAGTCCAGCTTGCTTTTATGTGATTTTTTGCTTGCTGGTTAGTTCTGGAGTGCAGAGTGCGCCCCTCACATCGTGAGTCGGTGTGGGGGTTCTTGTACTCTCTGCGTGGTTTATTTTTGATAGTTTTTGTACTGACCGCAGAGATTCCTATCTATTTTCTGTCTATCTAGTGTTAGCGGGCCTCATTTGCTAAACCTGTTTCATTTCTACGTTTGTATTTTCCCCTTAACTCACCGTTATTATTTGTGGGGGGCTGTCTATAACTTTGGGGTTATTTCTCTGAGGCAAGTGAGGTCTTTGCTTTCTCTCTAGGGGCAGTCAGTTTCTCAGGCTGTGAAGAGGCGTCTAGGTTTTTAGGTAACGCTCCACGGCTGCCTTTAGTGTGTTGGATAGGATCAGGATTGCGGTCAGTATAGCTTCCACATCCCCAGAACTTGTCCTAACATTCTGGTTATATGTATCAGGTCAGTTTTGAGATCCTACCACCGGATCATAACAGAGGACCCAGCTGACCATAAGAGCTTACACTCTACAGGAGAAAGAACCCCACTGACCATAACAGCTTACACTCTACAGGAGAGAGATGACCCCACTGACCATAACAGCTTACACTCTACAGGAGAGAGAGGACCCCGCTGACCATAAGAGCTTACACTCTACAGGAGAGAGGACCCTGCTGACCATAAGAGCTTACACTCTACAGGTGAGAGAGAGAGGACTCCGCTGACCATAAGAGCTTACACTCTACAGGTGAGAGAGAGAGGACCCCGCTGACCATAAGAGCTTACACTCTACAGGAGAGAGAGGACCCAGCTGACCATAAGAGCTTACACTCTACAGGAGAGAGAGGACCCCGCTGACCATAAGAGCTTACACTCTACAGGAGAGAGGACCCTGCTGACCATAAGAGCTTACACTCTACAGGTGAGAGAGAGAGGACCCCGCTGACCATAAGAGCTTACACTCTACAGGAGAGAGAGGACCCCGCTGACCATAAGAGCTTACACTCTGCAGGAGAGAGAGAACCCCGCTGACCATAACAGCTTACACTCTGTAGGAGAGAGAGGACCCCGCTGACCATAAGAGCTTACACTCTACAGGAGAGAGAGGACCCCGCTGACCATAAGAGCTTACACTCTACAGGAGAGAGAGAACCCCACTGACCATAAGAGCTTACACTCTACAGTAGAGAGAGAGGACTCCGCTGACCATAAGAGTTTACACTCTACAGGAGAGAGAGGACACTGCTGACCATAAAAGCTTACATTCTACAGGGGAGAGAGAGAGAGGATCCCTCTGACCATAAGAGCTTACACTCTACAGGAGATAGAGAGGACCCCGCTGACCATAAGAGCTTACACTCTACAGAAGAGAGAGAGGACCCTGCTGACCATAAAAGCTTACACTCTACAGGAGAGAGAGGACTCCGCTGACCATAAGAGCTTACACTCTACAGGAGAGAGGACTCTGCTGACCATAAGAGCTTACACTCTACAGGAGAAAGAGTACCCCGCTGACCATAAAAGCTTACACTCTGCAGGAGAGAGAGAGAGGACCCCACTGACCATAAGAGCTTACACTACAGGAGAGAGGACCCCGCTGACCATAAGAGCTTACACTCTACAGGAGAGAGAGGACCCCGCTGATCATAAGAGCTTACACTCTACAGAAGAGAGAGAGGACTCCGCTGACCATAAGAGTTTACACTCTACAGGAGAGAGAGGACATTGCTGACCATAAAAGCTTACATTCTACAGGGGAGAGAGACAGAGGATCCCTCTGACCATAAGAGCTTACACTCTACAGGAGATAGAGAGGACCCCGCTGACCATAAGAGCTTACACTCTACAGGAGAGAGAGGACTCCGCTGACCATAAGAGCTTACACTCTACAGGAGAGAGGACTCTGCTGACCATAAGAGCTTACACTCTACAGGAGAAAGAGTACCCCGCTGACCATAAGAGCTTACACTCTACAGGAGAGAGAGGACCCCGCTGACCATAAGAGCTTACACTCTGTAGGAGAGAGAGAGAGGACCCCACTGACCATAAGAGCTTACACTCTACAGGAGAGAGAGGACCCCGCTGACCATAAGAGCTTACACTCTACAGGAGAGAGAGGACCCCGCTGATCATAAGAGCTTACACTCTACAGGAGAGAGAGGACTCCGCTGACCATAAGAGCTTACACTCTACAGGAGAGAGGACTCTGCTGACCATAAGAGCTTACACTCTACAGGAGAAAGAGTACCCCGCTGACCATAAGAGCTTACACTCTACAGGAGAGAGAGGACCCCGCTGACCATAAGAGCTTACACTCTACAGGAGAGAGAGAACCCCACTGACCATAAGAGCTTACACTCTACAGGAGAGAGAGAGGACTCCGCTGACCATAAGAGTTTACACTCTACAGGAGAGAGAGGACACTGCTGACCATAAAAGCTTACATTCTACAGGGGAGAGAGAGAGAGGATCCCTCTGACCATAAGAGCTTACACTCTACAGGAGATAGAGAGGACCCCGCTGACCATAAGAGCTTACACTCTACAGAAGAGAGAGAGGACTCCGCTGACCTTAAGAGCTTACACTCTACAGGAGAGAGGACTCTGCTGACCATAAGAGCTTACACTCTACAGGAGAAAGAGAGAGGACCCCACTGACCATAAGAGCTTACACTCTGTAGGAGAGAGAGAGAGGACCCCACTGACCATAAGAGCTTACACTCTACAGGAGAGAGGACCCCGCTGACCAAAAGAGCTTACACTCTACAGGAGAGAGAGGACCCCGCTGACCATAAGAGCTTACACTCTACAGGAGAGAGAGGACCCCGCTGATCATAAGAGCTTTCACTCTACAGGAGAGAGAAACTTACCCAGTGACTCTGGAGATGGTAAATGTCTCTGCTGTACAAACTATGCTCCACTGGGAACTGCTGATCGGTGATGGCCGAGGTACTGACCTCTACTGTACTGTACTACTGTAACCCATAAGATGCCATAGCTGCAGGGCATTATGGGGAAAAGGCCGTTAGCCCTCGTTCTGATTTTTCAGCAGCGTGCAACAACTGCAGGGTAAGTTTTTTTTGTGAACTGCAAATTTAATCTCAAAATGTTCGCTTTGAGGTGTAACTGTGTATTTAGGAATTGCAACTCAAACTAAATCCTTCACAGAAGGATCCACTCATCTCTAGTTACATCGTTAGGATCAAAGGTATTTCTGATTCTGGCAGTTGTGGAAGGAGCAGTGCTGGGCTATTACCTCTGATATTGTGGATTCAAATGCAGTATCCCGAAGATTAATGTGACGGATACTGCAATAGAAGAAATACATGTGGATTCTCTATGAAAAAACTCCATATCTACATCAAATTGAAGGTATACACAGTATGTGTCCATATTTCTTACTGCGCCATATTATGAATCCAACAACATGGACCTGTGACATATGTGTGCATTAATCTTTAGAGCATATGAAGCACATGTTTATTTTTTACTGTATCTGACACTAAGCAAGAAACAATTTACATTGATATGTGTTCATAACAAGCTATATGAAGAATTTTCCCTTCAATTAATCAAACGCCATAAGGATTGTATTTATTCTAAGCTGTCAGAGAAATGGGAAACCAGCACTTGGGGATGGCTGATAAGACTTATCTGCTTGTTATATATGTGCTGAAGTTGGGAATAATGTAGCCGGAATCGATGGGTACAACTACCAGGGCTGCTGGTGATATCATGAGAGGCCACAAAAACTCTGCTTGTGATAAGGAATTAGAGTGTGAAGTATCCAGCATATATATATATATATATATATATATATATATATATATATATATATATATATATATACACTCACCGGCCACTTTATTAGGTACACCATGCTAGTAACGGGTTGGACCCCCTTTTGCCTTCAGAACTGCCTCAATTCTTCGTGGCATAGATTCAACAAGGTGCTGGAAGCATTCCTCAGAGATTTTGGTCCATATTGACATGATGGCATCACACAGTTGCCGCAGATTTGTCGGCTGCACATCCCAAAGATGCTCCATACAAGGCAGGATGGATCCATGCTTTCATTTTGTTTACGCCAAATTCTGACCCTACCATCCGAATGTCGCAGCAGAAATCGAGACTCATCAGACCAAGCAACGTTTTTCCAATCTTCTACTGTCCAATTTCGATGAGCTTGTACAAATTGTAGCCTCAGTTTCCTGTTCTTAGCTGAAAGGAGTAGTACCCGGTGTGGTCTTCTGCTGCTGTAGCCCATCTGCCTCAAAGTTCGACGCACTGTGCGTTCAGAGATGCTCTTAGGCCTACCTTGGTTGTAACGGGTGGCGATTTGAGTCACTGTTGCCTTTCTATCAGCTCGAACCAGTCTGCCCATTCGCCTCTGACCTCTGGCATCAACAAGGCATTTCCGCCCACAGAACTGCCGCTCACTGGATTTTTTTTCTTTTTCGGACCATTCTCTGTAAACCCTAGAGATGGTTGTGCGTGAAAATCCCAGTAGATCAGCAGTTTCTGAAATACTCAGACCAGCCCTTCTGGCACCAACAACCATGCCACGTTCAAAGGCACTCAAATCACCTTTCTTCCCCATACTGATGCTCGGTTTGAACTGCAGGAGATTGTCTTGACCATGTCTACATGCCTAAATGCACTGAGTTGCCGCCATGTGATTGGCTGATTAGAAATTAAGTGTTAACAAGAAGTTGGACAGGTGTACCTAATAAAGTGGCCAGTGAGTGTATATATATATAATGCCTACGTGTGACTGATTTCCTACCAGGAGACGTTCCTCTTTCAGCAATTAAATGAATGAATTTCCTAGAATTTCCTTGCTTTCTTGTGGTTGATGCAGAGACATCAGGCTCGTATGGAAGTAACAGACCTACAGTCTGGTTTTCTAGCCACTAGTATTGGCCTTGCTAAAAAAAAAAAAGATTTTGACTACAATGCAATATAAAGAGTGTTAAAGGAGATGTTTGGTTAATATCTCTTTCACATAAATTTTGGTAGATCATCAGGAATGTTTTCCCTCGCACTTTTCTCAAGTTTATCATTTTTTATTTAATAAGTGAAAAAGAGAATTAAGGCCCCTATACACATTAGACAAATGTAGGACAAACCCACCAATATCAGTTGGCTCGGCCAACAGTCTAATGTGTATGGAGGCTTCCTGACTCTTCGGCATGTCTAATTTCAGACTGACGATCCTTTAGTTCTCCATAAGATAAGCCACAGTCAGAGGAGTCTGACCAGGGGTGG
Organism: Ranitomeya variabilis; assembly: GCF_051348905.1. Taxonomy (NCBI): domain Eukaryota; kingdom Metazoa; phylum Chordata; class Amphibia; order Anura; family Dendrobatidae; genus Ranitomeya; species Ranitomeya variabilis. The sequence continues at coordinate 52,635,918 of NC_135233.1, read as the reverse complement.
ACATGCTAGTGGTCAACCTGTGCATCCGTTCTGGATCACAATAGGGAAAAGGGTGCTACCATCTCCAAAGTAGGTGGAATTGTGCATTATGATGAGCTATTGGAAAGCAAGGGGCCCACATATTGTTCTTGCTCAGGGACCCTTTTCTGTCTGTGTCTGCTAATGAGTCTGACAGCGACTTTCTCATAGAGAAGACAGGAGTACTCGGTAGAGCGAGCATGACTGTGTATGGAGGAGTTGGGAGAGATAGGTGACGCCAAACGATCACCAGGCTAAACCATTTTTCGGCCCCTTAAAAATACCATTTGCAACTCTTGGCCCATTTAGAAAGGTTTATCCTGGTTGTTGGCTGTGTACAATCCAATTGTCTTTCATTTACTAGCCAAGCTACCAGGGTATAGTTCCCTGCTGGGATTTGTAGTTTTACAACAGCTGTAATGCTGCTCCGAGCAGTGAAATATTTGTACAATGGTCCTGTTGTGTATTTGAATGTCTGAAGTTCTCGGATACTAATCATGTTGTGATCACATGTGACTCGCGAGCTTGTTTATCTGGTATTCTAAATGATTTTAGTACAGCGATTCCAGATAAGTGTCACAGGGTTTCATCAGCATCTTTCCGAAGAAAACAAAGCAAAGCAAAAAACAACCCATCAAAGACGTTCTTTCAGTCCATGTATTTATCGGCAACGTCTTCTTCCACTTATAACAAACACAAACTTGAGTACGGTTCATGTTCATCTAAACAGAGCGAGCTGACCGGACGCGGTGTACTATACAACTAATGAGATCACTCATCAATCTCTGCAGAGGTTGTGACTGCCACATCCTCCCATTATCCCAGCCATTATTGGCCGAGCTACTGAGACGAGGCTACGTGGATGTTAAGGTTAAAGGGTCTCTATGGGAGTAGAAAAATATCTGTAAACCGTGCCACTCGTGTCTATAGAACGTCTTCTCAGCCTTATTCGCTTGAATGAGCAAAATCATGTATACCTGCCTAGCAGATACCTCCATTGGGCTTATATAGGTCTATATACCCATGCGACATGTGCAACGGAAGAATTTCCCGATAAATGTGATGGACATTCACCTGCGTTTAGCAGAGAAACAAAAGGTGATTTCAGAAGGAAATGTCCCATATCAGGAAGCAGATATACTGAAAATGGTGAGCAACCAGAATTGTGGCATAATTTGCTAAAAAAAATTATATTTCATGATCTCACCATATTAATGTTTTGTTAAACAACCGTCACCCCGTACATACAATCCAATCAGACGTTATTTATTGGCCTGTTTAGACTGACTGGCTGCTCGTCCATGCATGCTGCATGATCATTCTGTACGCATAGAATTTCAATTTATCGACAACATGTTCCATTTACTCAGGATGAAGTGCTACCAAGATAATTTATCACTTGAGTCCATCCTTTTCTTGGAGGAGATCAGTGCTTGGGAGGCTGCTCCTTAGTTTTAGTGATCCATTCACCTTGATGACTCCATAGACTATCCTCTGAGTATGTCACTTTCTCAGAGGAGAGCAGTGCTTGACCGGCTGCTCCTTAGTTTTAGTGATCCATTCACTTTGGTGACTCCATAGACTATCATTTAAGTCCTTCCTTTTCTTGGAGGAGAGCAGTACTTGGCATGCTGCTCCTTAATTTTAGTGATCCCTTCACCTTGTTGACTCCATAGACTATCATCTGAGTATGTCCTTTTCCTGTAGGAGAGCTGCGCTTGTATGGCTGCTCCTTAGTTTTAGTGATCCCTTCATCTTGTTGACTCCATTGACTATCATTTGAGTATGTCCTTTTCTTGGAGAAGAGCAGCGCATGGAAGACTGCTCCTTAGTTGTAGTGATCTCTTAAAATTGTTGACTCCATAGACTATCATTTGAGTCCATCCTTTTCTCGTAGGAGAGCAGTGCTTTGCAGACGGCTCCTTAGTTTTAGTGATCCCTTCAACTTGTTGACTCCATAGACTATCCTTTGAGTATGTCCTTTTCTCAGAGGAGTTCCATGCTTGGAAGACTGCTCCTTAGTTTTAGTGATCCCTTTACCTTGTTGACGCCATAGACTATTCTTTCAGTATGTCCTTTTCTTGGAGAAGAGCAGCGTTTCGAATACTGCTCCTTAGGTTTAGTGATCCCTTCACCTTGTTGACTCAATAGACTATCATTTGAGGACATCCTTTTCTATGGGGAGAGCAGCGTTTGGTTGAGTGCGCCTTAATTTTAGCAATTAGAGGGGATCTGAGCACTTGTCAAAATTACGCATATTTCTGTGTAACATCTAAAAAAAGTGCAGGTATAGTTTTGGTGAATTAGTAGGAATAAATGGTGATTCTTTGTGTTCCACAAACCATCAAATGCTGATAATAAGTAAATGAATTTGGTCATCTCTTCTGATAACGTTTTTGACGTCATGTAGAATATCATTATTCCGTGCTGTGTGCACATTCTTAAGTAGAAAGTGTTGGTCTGCACTCCCAGCAAGTCATGGAAGAATCATCCACCACACTCGCAAGAATGTGATGAAAGTTACAATTCTTTTATTGTGAAATAAACACAAAAATCGTGGTATAATATGAAGCATCAGGACATGAAGCGACAATATAATGTTTCGACCTATCCCGGATCTTTATCGTAGAGTCGCTACTCCCAGCTTGTGCGGTGATAAGAATGTAGCAGGCGCTGGGGAGGGGTCCAAACATTATATTGTCACTTCATGTCCTGATGCTTCACCTTACACCATGATTTTTGTGTATATTTCACAATAAAAGAGTTGTAACTTTCATCATATTCTTGAGTGCGGCGTGCACATGCTTGTCAGACAAGACCTGGTGCACAGGGCAAAGCCATGATTGAAGCCAGTATGGTGGCACATGGAGTCAATAAACATTTGCGGTTCTAAACTGTGCGCATGAAGTGTGCTGGCATATTGCACCTTCATACATGTCAACAATGGATTCCATATAAATATAGCAGAATAGAATTGTGTACACCCAAGAAATCAATGCCATACAGAGTTATACTGTAACATGTCCCCACAGACTTTACGTGTGCCATGTTCTAGCTTCGTACAAGTTTGGACTTGTATGGATCAGTGATTCATCCATGTACATTTAGCCATACATTTCAGGAACTAATATGAGAGTTTATAATTGGTGCAAGGACCATGAATGAAGTTAGCATCATACAAATAATGAGGAGATAAAACAATGTAAAAGTAGAAGAACGTTCAGTGGTAAGTGCTTAACCATTTATGGAGAAGATATTGGGTTCAGCCAAAGGACTCCGTTGTTGAACCGGTAAAACAAACCACCAGGGACAAAAGGTGAAGTCGCTAAAAATGTGCCCGGGGTGTAGTGTTCCTGTTGACTGATACAGTATTAGACCCAACTATTTGGCTTCTGTTCTGAAACCATGAAAATCCGTTGGAAACCACCAATGTTTAGTTAGACACGGGATGAAGCGATGAGTTTGCTTTATGGTTATAGTAATAGGTACTTATAATAACAATAAAACGCTTCATACCTAATAGTGAGGAGCCATCATCACAGCGAGTGATAATGTGGACGGTGGATGCCATTGTGTTACTTATAATACCACCGTGGACAGATTTCTAATCCTGTTTGCTTTGGGAGTTGCTTTACCCCTTGTTGTCCTCCCATGCTGATAACTAGGAATGAGCTGTCCCGTGGAAGTTCGGGTTCTGGTACCTGACCCAAACTTTATTTATTGTTTGTTTTGGGTACCAGAACTGTACGTGAACTTGAACCAGAACAATGGGGACCCAAACTATTGAGTTGGAAAATTCTCTCTCTCTTGGACTTCCACCGGAACTCCTAACTTTGCAAGAAACTTCCAGGAGAAGTTTGTGTTCTGTGTTTAGCATCGGACACTAACTATCCGGTACGAACCCCAAACTTTTAAGTTCGGCTTCACTCATCTCTAGAGATAAACAATAAGGCTGCTTTTCTACTTTAAAAATGAACAATAAAGCTGCAGATATCTCAATAAGTAAAATTAGTATAATGACCCAATTTTGACCATTGCTCTAACTTTAGATTTAGTAACATAGGACAATTTTTAATTTTGGGGTTTTGATACAATTATTGCTTTGGTGATGATCAATTAAATACTTAATTAAAGTACTTTGTCTACTCCATAACTGGGCTGCAATTGTAAGGATTGTTTAGACAGCGTTTCTAGGAATGTCTGTTTTGAACCAGTACTCACACCAAGAACTATTTCTGACAGTGTCAACCCATCTGCAGCAGAGGCAGGAATGAAGGTTCCCGGAGAGCTTTATTCTCAGGCCGAATTCTTGTATTATGCACAAAAAAACAGCAGCAGGTGAAAAGCTGATCCTTAGCCAGGGATGTACAAAGGATAAACGTTAGACAATAATGGCTGACTGAATGCTGAATACTAACCAAGAAGAATGGAAGGGTTATCTACATCAGAGCTAGGCTACAGAGAGACAGATAGGACAAATGTCAAAAGGAAAACCTGATTGTATTATTGTTGTTATAATGCTATACAATCATACTACAGGTCTGTATAATTCCCAGGTCGTGGGACATGACAACACTTTATTAGGCCGAAGTCACATATTTAGCATGAAAAATCATTCCAAAAAGCCAGCAACGATGTGTAGCCATTCTGTCAACCTTGCAGGCCACTGCTTGTTGTCTGGTGTAATCTGTTTCTGGTTGCAGAGTCGCTGCAGAGTTTGCTTTTATGTTCAGTGTGAACAATATCCCTAATTGTCTTGCAATATTCAGATTTGTCACTGGGGATTTTTTTTTAAACCTCTACTTACTGTCCTTTCAGGAAGAGTTTTCAGCAAACTCCTTATCATCAGAGGCAGAATTACAATGACAACTGGTAACGAATTAACCACCAATTACAGTGTATAATCTCACAGTAGAACCTGTTCCCTCTTCCTTTACATTGACCTTTGTACACGCATATTAGATGCCTTAATATAAAATATAGGGTCTGAATCTGTCTATTATGACTAATATTTATCTGTTGCTTCCTCAAGCAACAGAAAGTTACAATCTAAAACAGTTGCAAGATTTCTCTCCATTTTCAGCACAGATTGTGATATGGGAAAAAAAAAACTTTGCCAAAGATTAAAATACAACAACAAAAAACCGGATTTAAGCAGCAGGTCTTTTATGATTATAGCAAGCAAGCTTTTTGAGAATAGCAGGAGCAATGTAGTCTTGGAAGTGAATGGAAGGATATTCTGGAACCTATAGTGCCGGCAGTTTGCTGATGAAAAAAAAGCCACCCCCAAAAAAGTGTCAGTTTACAGTGTATGAGAACCAGGACAGTTTCTGGACATATAAGACTGGTATGTGTAGTTTCAACTTTGAAAAATCCCAATGGTTTTCGAAGTTTCTCCAGGTAAGGGTCGTGCATGAATGTTTTAATTGGGGAGTTGTTACTTATGCAATTCCCTAATTAAGGTCACTGAAGGTGACTCGTCAGTGTAAATATTTTTAGCCCTTATGGGAGGATTTGCAAAACTAAAACACAAGACACATTATTTGAGCGACTATGACAAAAGCATGTGGTGTCGTATCTTGCCAAGATTGTGCAAATCTAGCCAGGGAGTTAAGTGTTGTTTTCGTTGAGCTGTTACCGCTTTTCGGTGTTGGCATCACTTGGTATTTTATGTAATTGCACAAGTCTGCTAAAGCATGGGAACAGTTGTCAGCTTTGAACTTTTTCTATGTGTTTACTTACGAAGTACACTTCAGTCTTGGGAGAATAAATACGCTGTACATGTGTGAGTTGCAGACGCACTGCACATTTCCCATCATACAATGTATGGGATTCATATCCTGCCATAGAGAACTATCAGCAATCTTGTGCGATTTAGGGGATTTCATAGGGGACAGATCTGCTTTGTTTTAATGTGAATTTATTTAATATACAAAACCGGTAGAAAAGCTTGGTCTTACTGCCCTCTTCCCTCAACTGCTTTATAACGTGACATCAGCCAAACCGTTGGACATGGGCAAGAGGACACCTATAGTGCTGGCAGAACAATAATAAAGTGGTACTGACCACTTAAAAAAAAAGTTACATGACATAATTATTGGGACCATTCCAAAGCAAAGTAGTCTGGTAAGTGCAACCAAAGTTTTACCTTGTCGTGAGGGCAGTAAGACCTGTAGGCTCTTCTGGACAGGTACGCTATAAGTTGCAAATAAAACTTACTTGGGTACTGATTTTATGGAATCGTTCTGCAGAATTTGCAAAAGAAGACGTAACAAAATAAAGTTGGAGTTCTGTCCATGTGCCCAAGTCAATGTTCCAGTGCTCGTCATCAGCACGTATTGAGGACGAGAATAGTGCAGGTAATGGCAGTCAACGCTACGATGCAGACGAACAGACCCAATAATTATGTTTGTGTGAACCCGGCCTTAGACTGATACAAAAGCGATCTTAATATCTTGTATTGATGTCTTCGTGATTTATGACATGAAATACATTATGTGGTACATCGACCTTTGCACATCAATCAATGCCTTTCTCTGACCTGTCGTCCACTTCCTCACTTGTCTGATCCCGTGTTTGCAGCTCCTTGGTTACTTGTTACTCAGCAGATGCTGTTGTAGGTTCCAAACCTGACGAATTTACCTTGAGAAGTGGTGACCTAGATAAGCGCTATGCCAAAAAATGGTCCAAAGACGTAATGAGAACACACGGTGTATTAGCTGTTCTCTAGTTATTGTTGTTTATTATTAATAGTTAATTCTCCCCACTATTGGGAAAGGTCTTATGTGGTGACACTAAATGTAAGATATCCTCGTGCCCGTGCAATGATATGGAGTTTTCAAAGATCCAGGGGCAAAACTGTCTCAATGAATGTGATGTCATTAGCTTGAAGACCAGAAATCAGTCACCTACAGTCGGAGTAATCTTGAGGCAGAGAAGCTATCGAGCCCTTGTTTTATGCCTGGACCTGGTGGCCATTGCGCCCTCTGTACCTCTTGTAGTTATGCCCCCGTTGCAACCTGGAACTTTAGAAAAACAGTTTTCAAAGATAGTATTAGAACATTCCTAGCTTAGATTACAGAGTACTTGTAGAATCTTTTTATATTAATAAGTGCTTTTTTGGCGCTAAGGTAACAGCACAAGCCTTACATAGACAGCCCATTGTTTTTAGTGGCTAGTGTATGATGGTAATTTCCCATCATAGCTCTATAGGGAAGTGGATTACATACTGTTAGGTTCTCTTGCAGATTACTGCTGATCATGTCCCATGCTGTGAAAATATTCACAGGTTCCTGGTCCTTGTTGCCGCTTTGTGGCATCTGGTTCTGCAATCTTCCTTGGTCAGCACTCAAATGATGGCCACTGGGACATCATGACATTTTACGTACTGGAAATGACCAGGACTCACACAATGTCTTACACTTGTGGGGACCGCACGGGGGCTCAGTGTTTAGCATTGTTGCTTTGCAGCACTGGGGTCCTGGGTTCAAATCCCACCAAGGACAACATCTGCAAGGAGTTTGTATGTTCTCCCCGTGTTTGCGTGGGTTTCCTCCGTGGTCTCTGGTTTCCTCCCACTCTCCAAACACATACTGATAGGGAATTTAAATTGTGAGCCTCAGTGGGGACAGTGATGTGTGTAAAGAGCTGCAGAAAACGATATAAGCAAAGCATAATAAATGAATAATAAACGCTAGAGGCGCATTAAAGTGTACCTGCATATATATGCATTGGTAGGTTGGAATAGCTGCAAATCAAGCAGTCTGCTGACGACTGTATAAAGTATATAGCCATCCTAAACCCCTCTCTTCCCCATACACTCAGAAAATCTTTCGGGCCGCCGGCCATCTCTCGTGTCTCTCCTTACACAGGAACGCTTGTTCTGCCAAACTCTCCTTTCTTCTCTTAGAGAGAGCCACTGCCAAACATCTCTGGCAGTGGCTTAGTCCTGACGAAGGGTTCAGCAGTAGGAAATCAAACATGCCAGATACTTACCAGATGATTTTCAGGGCCCCCTATACACATTAGCCTTCGATATCGATGCATTCGGCCACTGTTAGTCTATTGTGTATGAGGTTGTACAATTTGAAGATGAGAAACCTTGAACAACTCATATCATATCATCAGTCTCATTGACTTCTAAAGCCTTATTAGGAGGTACATGTCCTGATTCCTGAGGACGGATTTTGATATTTGCTGGCTTTTCTGATGTGCCCACCTTTCTGTTGCCTGGTTAGTTTTCCATAGTAGACAGGGGACAATTGATTCTGTTTTAAGGGAAAGTGCTTCCGATGTTTTTGAGGAACTATTATTGTGTATTAATGTTTTAGTCATAAACCTTATATTCGCAAAAAAAAAAATTAGAAATTCTGCAGAAACGAGAAGAGTCAAAAAGTTGTTAACAATGGCATTTTTTATTTTTATTTTCTTACAGGATCGTCTCTTTTTCGTTATGGAGTATGTAAATGGTGGAGACTTGATGTTCCAAATCCAACGTTCACGAAAATTTGATGAGCCACGATCACGATTTTATGCTGCGGAAGTAACTTCAGCTCTCATGTTCCTTCATCAGCACGGGGTCATATACAGGTATAACGCTATTTTAGTTTATTCTTTTATGATACGGAGGTGAGAGGAAGTGATAAGGAAAGAATATAAGTATTGATTATTGAGAGACTGGAGAGCAAAGGTGGAAAGCTGTAAAGGAACAACATAAGATACGCTATAGGGAGCAGCATTGTGGAAGAGCTTAGCTATGACAAGTTACTGAGGAGTTTGTGCCTCATATGTAATTTAGGAGAAACTTACCACTGGATTTTGTTTAGGTGCAAATTGTTACTGAATTATGAGGTATCATAAGAAAAAGAGGAATTCCCCATTTATCACAGAGTAGGAGATGCAGCATTATTCGAGTGGTGCTAAATCAGCTGTGCTTCAATTCAGAGATGTTAAGTACTACTTCATTGTTGCATTGCAATGCATTAAAAAGTTTTCTCGAAAGTCATCAAATGTCAGAAAGTTGGAGTTATATAACTATACAACTCAAAGTGCATCTTTATTGGTTGTTGTCACTCTTGTGTTACATACATAATATCAATGGGAAAAAAGCCCTCAATTCAGGCATAAGTTAACCCTAATTTATATATATATATATTCTCTTCTGAGTTGGTGTTAATCCCTTACCTATGAATGGCCTAATACAATCCACATGTGTCTATCTTACATGTGTGATCTCATTAGTGAACTGAAGGTCCCTACACTCATTAGTCTGTTGGCTAAGTTCGCTGATGTTTATGGGGGTGCAGAAGCATCGTTTGGATGACAGCCATTTAATGTGTATGGCCGGCCATACAAACTGAATTATATTAGTTGGATTAATATTGGCGGGATGGGCCAACAGTTTGATGTATATGGGGGCCTCCTGGCTCTCCCCTGATGTGGGAGAGAGGGATCCGATCATGGGAAAATCAACATTTTTTTTGTTCGTCATGGAGATAAGCCATTGATTGAGGTGCCTAATAGGGGCTCTCTCATTGAGAATACCGTAGCACTTTGCCAAGCCCAGTATTCCTGTGAATGGGGAAGTCACGACAGATAACTGTTGTCTGAATGCTCGTTGGCCGACAGCTATCGAGTTTTTATGGAGCCTATATATGACAGCTTCTCAACTTCTTATTTAATAGTATACGACCAATTTTAAGTTGTCATTGAAAATCCATTTCATATCAGTTACATTTTTTTTTTTCGTCTCGATCGTAAGCCATAGCAATTTCATGGATGTACGCATTGTAGGATGATCGATCTTGGGTAAGCCTAGATAGATCCACCAAGGTCTTCTGCACCGTTATCTTGATAGTGTCAAGCCATCGAGTTGCTGGTCTTCCTCTTCACCTTGTTCCTTCTATTCTTCCGACCAGTGATTGCCCTCCGGTCTACAAAACCTTTCTTCAGATTTCCTATCAGGGCACTCTGAAATTCTTTAGAAAGAAACCCCTAATTTTGAACCTTCACCAATTAGAGAAACAGGTTCAAGGAGCATCTCTCCCTCAGGAGGACTTGACAGTCTAGTCCATCTAGTTTCAGGACAGGTCTTCTTAGATTGGAAAAAAAAAAGGAATATTTACTAAACTGCTAGCAAATGAGCCCCACATAGGGGTGATCACAATAAAGTGGCTAAGATGAGCTATACAATCAAGTTGCAAAGAACAGGACACTACAGTTTCATTGAAAAAATCCCATCTTGGACTTTTATGGCATATCTTTATAAGGCATAATACAATGCTTCGTAAGTGGATGAAGTCGGGAGGTCCACCAATGCTCATCTGCCATTTACTTTAAATAAACCGAGCTAGTTATGCTGCAAGGATCAAATGTAAATGAAAAATAATGGTACACAATACTCAGAAAGATTCAAAACAATTACTTCCTTTTTCTACATAATTTAGAGGATATGTCTGATAGATGCAGGTCCTGGAGAATGCGGTGATTGGAGAGATGGCTGCACAAGTGTGCTTGGCAATTTTTTTTGCAAATTAATGGAGTGGCGCCTACCTCTCCACTGACTGCGTTATACAATTGGGGCCCTATTTTTAAGATAGATGTGGTTTCCAGATATCTGAAACATACAGTAAATGCATATCCAGTGTAAATGCTATAATTGTCCAAAATGGGACAAAGATTTTAAAAAGGGAAAAGACAAAACACACCTGAAAAATGCAGGCTGAAAGACCAGTTTTGCCACAGTCTAGGAACTATGTAACACTTCTCTTTCCCTGTGGCAATACAGCTACTGACTTGGGGTCCATGACAGATTCATCTGATCACTGGAATTGTGAACGACTAGCCAATGAAAACATAAAAGAAATTGCTAATTAGATAAAGCTTTTAATTAAGCATCTCTGTAGAATTGAAAAGAATGTGAAATGTCCCATAACAGCTGTAGAACATTTTCATTGTCTCTTTTTGTGGAGTACAAGAACATTGCATCATCAGAACCTCACTAAGTCTCTTTGGTAGTCCAGGTTGCACGGCACTTCACAGGGGTCTTCTCCCTTGGAGCGTCTTGGCCCATAGATTTGTGTCGCTTCCTTCTATTGCATCAGCCATGTTATACATAAAGGTTTTTACACCTGAGCTTTTACTGTAAATCATAAGGTGTTATCACGGAAACAGCAGGGAGAGTTTAGGCGGCAGAATATGTGCTTGATCCAGTTTGCTTGCTCAAGCACTAGAGGCTGTTTATCTTCTCCAAGTGTTGCAGCTTCAAGAGCGCCTGCAGCCATCACCAGCTGTGTGTGCCAATGCTGTAATCCAAATACAGGTTTATGAAATGCCAGGCACAGAGTGGCCCACAAGTGACCCTGCCGAGATCAAGGCAATCTCTTCAGCTCTTTCTAACTCATTGCCTCTTCCTGAGTTTGTTTCACTCGTCTCCCGATTACATGGGCAGCAGATGGGAGGCTTTCAAGTCCGTGCCCTTTCCTCCCATCACTCTTGAGTCATGTACAGGAAGAGCCTCTGTTGGAGACAGACGGGCATGTCTCTTCTTACCATTATTGGATGGTTTGTACATATAAGATATAATACAATGCTTCCTAAACAGAGGAAGTTGGGAGGTCCATCATGGCTCATCTGCCATTTACTTTACATAAACAAAGCTAATTACACTGTTACAAAATATGCAGAAACATTAAAAACAATTTCTCGATTTTTTAGAGATTATTCAGAGGGGAAACATTACGGATCTACATTTACAAAGCCACTGAACAAACAAGATGGCAGTCCAGTTACTAACATGGACATGATTGGTGACAATAGTTGTCTTGGAGTCCTTCTAACAGAAGTTCTAACAGGCCATTTACTGGTTGATGATTGGAGAATGAGTGTTTGTTCAGGCCGTGTAAACAGGTCGTAAAACACTTGACAAATGAGAAAGATGCTTGTTCCTTGAGTGCAATCATTTTTAAACTGACTTAATAATCATGGTTCTGTGAAAAATGTCTCGTTTTCGCATCTGGTCTTTATAACTACCGTATATGTTTTTTGAAAAGATGGTCACTCTACTACCAGTGCCCGACAACAAGTTTACAGAAACTCTTACATGGAAACAATGCTTCTGTGAATATGAGTGAATGAATTCAATTTGCACATTGGAGTGCTTCCTTCATTGTTAGGTTGTATTAAATATTTTTTAGGGTTTGGACCTAGAACAGTATTTATACTCCCTATTGCTCTACTGTATATGGACAGCACTTTGGCATTGCAGTTCTGGAGTCCTGGGTTCAAATCCCACCAATGATAACATCTGCAAGGAGTTTGTATGTTCTTCCAGTGTTTGCGTGGATTTCCTCCGGGTTCTCCATTTACCTCCGAAACTCCAAAGACATACTGATAGGGAAATTAAATTGTCAGCCCCAAAGGTCCAGTGATGATAATGTCTTTAAAGTGCTGTGGAATTATTGCCACTGCAGGAGTGAGTAAAATAAAAATTAATAATTAATTTAGACACAGAAATATTGAGTTGTGGTTTGAATACTAAGAAGTGTCTCCTAAACCTGCCATACACATTAGAGTTTGGCTCGAATCCTGTGACAATTTAAAGGGGTTCACTTTATCTTATCTTTATTTTAATAAATGTGTTGGTGACATGATTAAATTCTGCATGCCTCCAGCCACCACTTAGGGAGCTCATATGATCTTGTTTCCAAGGTGGAGGGGTTATGATTTCCTCTAATTCTCTGGGCCATCGGGCAATGTCCTATACTCCCAATGGCTTGCCTTCAAATCCTAAATAGTGATGAGCGAGCATACTCCTTGCTCGGGTTTTCCCGAGCACACTCGGGTGGTCTCCGAGTATTTATGACTGCTTGGAGATTTAGTTTTCCTTGCCGCAGCTGGATGATTTGCAGCTACTAGACAGCTTGATTACATGTGGGGATTCCCTAGCAACCAGGCAACCACCACATGTACTCAACAGCCGTAATATCATCCAGCTTCCGGCAAGGAAAACTAAATCTCCGAGCAGTCATAAATACTCTGAGACCACCTGAGCAACGAGTATACTCCCTCATCACTAATCCTAAACTTTAAGCTCAGCTTGAGTGGCTTCTAAAGGGCATAGGTGGCTACCATGATTCCTTCCATGGATAAAATGCTAAATTCTGCACTAAAACGATATCAGTGACTTCTCTCGTAACTTCATAGGTGAACCTTTGCTGTATTGTGATTTGGCTTGGTAATAATTGCAACTGGATTTTTCCTTCTTAATATGGGTGAATGATCGGCATTTGGTCCTTTATCGCTACATCCCACCGGTCAGCATCAATGTCCCTTTATTTCGTGCCCTCTACTAGCGAATGAATAGAGTGTGATTAGCTGGAGCGCTCATATCCATCTTTCCTGGAAAGAAATGTGGGACATACGTTAAAGCTTTAAAACGTGACTGTGATAGAATTGTTATAAAGCCTGCCAAACACTAATATTTTTGTTCGAGCTGCTTGGTTTGGCCGTTCCTCCGTCTGTGGCTTATCTGCCTTCGCTTTATCTAACATCTTATTCTAAAATACAGACATGTTCCATTTTATACGTGCAAAAGTAAAACTGAACTTTGATTCGAGTACTTTCAGCAAGTGTACTTTCCTTTTATGATTTAGGAGACCGTTGGAAACATTCGCAAACTTTCATTAAAAAATTTAAGTACACCCTCTTTGAATTCTCGTTCCTATAAGGTCTTAATTTTAGGGGAATTCAACCTTATAAAGTAACACTTGACAAATTACACTGTCACAAAACTGACCAAATGTAGAAGCAGGGTGTAAAAAAAATTAAGTACACCCCATAAGAGGAACATCAGGGGTCCAGTAGGGGAATATATTTCTTTTTTATTATTATTGTAAGACAATAGAGACCATTTCTAAACTAATTGCACCCACTAGCGAGTTTTTGAAAGAACAAGATGGCGTCGCCCACGTCTGCGCAGTAGCAGCTCGGAGATAGCCATCTTGGAGGAGGAATTTTTTTCTTTTCCGGTACAATGGCGTCACCGGCGCATGCGCAGTAGCAGCTATCGGATCACATCAGCAGACACCCATAGCGGCTACTGCGCGGGCCCCTTATTTAAATAGATTTTTTTTCCTGTGGCCGAATAACCTGAAAAAAAAAAGTATCATTGGCACACAAAATGTGATTTTGCTGCAGAGCAGGTGCCAGGGCCAGCTGTTAGGGGTCGAGTTCCCGCTTCTGCACAGGGGGAATCTCGGGCCGTCTCTGCTGCGGTCTCCCATTCTTCTCCTGCCGCAGTGGAGCCTGGTCAGCAGAGACGTCAGTCCCAGCGTCTTGCTCAGTCCCGTTCTGTCCAAAGAGTTACTGCTGCTTCTCTGGCTTCTGCCATTGAAGTCAGTGCTGGGCAGCGGCGAATAGATGCTTGTGGGACTAAGTCCTGCTTTTCTCGTTCTGAGCATGCCCTGAGTGAGATCTCTCAGTGGAGATCGAGGGACACATGGTGAGACACTGCAGCTAAGTCCATTGGTCCTTTCAGGAAGGTCCTTTAAGTGCAAAGGCTAAGTCTTGCTTTGCACACACTGAGCATGCCCAGGACAAGATCTCTCAGTGGAGATTTAGGGTCACATGCTCTGGTATGACTCTCTCATTGGTCCTTTTAGGAAGGTCTTTTACTTGCTGCAGCTATATAAGGCTCGATGGCCGCACGGCCATGCGCTAGTGTACATTTGTATACGTGTGTTTGTTGTGAGTGCAAGTCGTTCATTAATTACCCCTACCCTATTGTATGAAAGCTCGCGTAAGGTGTATGGCTGCTATCTAGCGTCCGACTAAACACTCCACGTGTTACACACGAGTCAGCGTCTATCGCTGTGACCGCCAGTGCGGCGCCACGCGCCAGTAGTGTGCTTCTTAACCCACATCTCGGTATTAGTGGTGTCTGCCAGCACGGCACAGTTCGCACTTCAGTGCTCTTGCTATTCCTACACACTCAGTTGCGGTGTGGTGAGCAAGTTGTCTGAACGGACTTCTACCCTGAGTCTTGGGATTGAGTTCGCCGACTCCTTGCTAGCACTCATTTGTGCGGTATTGCGGACCTGTGGCTTAGCAGGGTTCGCTTCCACCGCCATATAGCGCCGCCATTTGCTAGCAGCGGGTTTTCACCTGCACGGTGGACCCCGGACTGCGAACGCACCAATATTATTACATCTTTTACTTGGTGCGTTCCGCCAGTCCTAACAGAACACTAGCGCCAGGGTCTGGCTAGTAAATGGCGGACGATCAGCGTTTACAGCGGTACATCCAGCAGCTGGAGGGAAGGTTGGCGGCTCTTGAGCGTTCAACTTCGGCTGTGGATGTCATTGCTGTCGCTGTTCAGGCTGCAAGTGTAGCTGCAGCCAGTTTGTCCGCTGCCACCTCTGCCCCGACTTTATCCCGTCTCCCGCTTCCCGACAAGTTTGCTGGTGACAGTAAGCAATGTCGCGTGATGATCGTGCGGTACAGAGTGCTCCTCTCTTTCTGGATGCACTGAAGCAGGTCTTCTTAGGACCTCGTGTTACCCACGATACCGTGCTCCAGTTGTTGACTATTACTCAGGGCTCGTCCGTGGTCAGCCAGTTTGCCATCCAGTTCCGGACTCTAGCTTCAGAGTTAGAGTGGCCAGACAAAGTTCTAATTCCGGTGTTCTGGAAGGGACTGGCAGACCACGTGAAGGACGCCTTGGCCACCAGGGAGATACCCGCCACACTGGAGGAGCTTATTTCTGTATCTACCCGCATTGATCTCCGTTTTCACGAGCGCAGGTTAGAGCGGACCCAGTGTAGGCAGAGGTTTCGGCTGGCTCCTACCTTTGCCAGACCTCTTGTATCTCCTGTTTTGGCGTCCGACTCCCATGAGCCCATGGAGGTTTCTCGAGCGGGACCTAAGTCTCAGGCCGCTCGAGTATCCGTGGTTTGCAAGTATTGTCACCAACTAGGACATTATGCCAATAAATGTCCACGGCGATCGGGAAATGATCACGTCTAGTAACCATTGGGGGAGGATCACTAGACACTGCTATATTTTCCTCCAAACTGTCCTTTAAAGGGACAATCCTGTTAGGCTCTTCCACTCTAACAGTCGAGCTTTGTGTGGATTCAGGAGCAGAGGGGAATTTTATGTCCTCTGTTTTTGCTTGGCGCCACGCTATACCATTAGTTATGCTCGCTAAACCTATAACAGTTAGAGTTGTGAATGGGACCACACTTCCACTGCAAATCACACACCAGACTGTCCCTTTCTCATTGTCCATGTCCCCTTCCCACCAGGAGATTATTTCCCTTCTTGTCCTTCCCGAGGGAATGGATGAGGTTTTACTGGGAATACCCTGGCTCCGTTTCCACTCTCCACATATTGAGTGGTCCTCAGGGAGAATATTGGGTTGGAGTAAGGCTTGTATGGGCAGGTGTGTGAGTGAGTGTGTACAAGTTTCTTCTACCGAGGTACCCGTAGACCTTTCTTCTCTTCCCAAATGTTATTGGTGCTATGTAGACGTATTCTCTAAAAAGGCAGCTGAGACTCTACCGCCTCATTGCCCCTACGACTGTCCTATTGACCTCTTGCCTGGAGCTGAACCTCCTCAGGGAAGGGTATATCCCCTCTCTCTCCCTGAGACGGAGGCTATGTCTCAATACATCCAGGAGAATTTGGCAATAGGATTCATTAGGAAGTCAGTGTCTCCCGCAGGGGCGGGATTCTTCTTCGTACAGAAGAAGAACGGGGAATTACATCCTTGCAACGATTACAGGGGTCTTAATGCCATCACCATTAAAAATAAATACCCTTTGCCCCTGATTTCTGAGCTCTTTGACAGGCTAAGGGGAGCAAGGGTTTTCACCAAATTAGATCTGCGGGGTGCCTACAACCTGATTCGCATCCGTGAGGGGGACGAATGGAAAACGGCTTTTAATACCAGGGATGGGCACTATGAGTATCTGGTGATGCCCTTTGGGCTCTGTAATGCCCCAGCCATTTTTCAGGACTTTGTCAACGATATCTTCCGGGATATGCTTTCCACCTCGGTCGTGGTCTATCTGGATGATATTCTCATCTTCTCTCCAGATATTGACTCCCACCGGAGAGATGTTGGCAGAGTCTTCGAACTCCTACGGGCGAATTCTCTTTATGCAAAGTTGGAGAAGTGTGTGTTTGAGCAGGAGTCTTTACCTTTCCTGGGCTATATCATCTCTGCCCAGGGATTGGCTATGGATCCTGCCAAGCTACAGGCTGTGATGGACTGGCAAGAACCCCATTCTCTTAAAGCGGTGCAGCGCTTTATGGGGTTCATAAATTACTATCGCCAGTTCATTCCCCACTTCTCAACTTTGGTAGCTCCCTTGGTATCCCTCACCAAGAAAGGAGCGAATCCCAAATTGTGGTCGGAAGAGGTCTCCAAGGCCTTCACTTCTATAAAGTCTCATTTTGCTAGTGCTCCCATCTTACATCGTCCCGATGTGGACAAGCCATTCCTAATGGAGGTGGATGCCTCATCCGTTGGAGCTGGAGCAGTCCTCTATCAAAAGGATGCTCAAGGTCGGAAGCATCCATGCTTCTTCTTCTCAAAGACCTTCACGCCAGCGGAGAGAAATTACGCCATCGGGGATAGGGAGTTGCTAGCAATGAAGTTGGCCTTTTCAGAATGGAGACATCTTTTGGAAGGTGCTCGGTTTCCCTTCCAAGTCTTCACAGACCACAAAAATTTGGTCTATTTGCGTACAGCTCAGCTGCTGAATTCTCGTCAGGCCAGATGGTCCTTGTTCTTCTCCCGGTTCCACTTCACTCTCCATTATCTCGCCGGGGAGAAGAACATTCGTGCTGACGCCCTCTCTCGCTCCCTTGTGTCAACTGAGGAGGACGAGGAGGAGCCTCGGCTTATTGTCCCTTCAGAGAGTCTTAGAACCGTAGCTCCGGTTTCGCTAGAGTCTGTGCCTCCGGGCAAGACTTTTGTTCCCATCAATTTGCGACCGGAGGTTCTCTCTTGGGCTCATTCGTCCAGAGTGGGTGGTCACTTTGGGGCAAAGAGGACATCTGACTTGCTGGTGAGAACGTACTGGTGGCCACATATGGTTCGTGACGTCGGGGACTACGTTCGGGCATGTGTCTCTTGTGTCAAAAATAAGTCTCTTCGTCAACGGCCAGCTGGTTTGTTATACCCTCTGCCGGTGGCAGACAGGCCCTGGGAGATGGTCGGGATGGACTTTGTTGTGGGTTTGCCCAAGTCTCGTGGCTGTACCGTCATTTGGGTAATCACCGACCATTTTTCTAAAATGGTGCATTTGGTGCCGCTTCCTCGGCTACCTTCTGCACGGGCCTTGGCAGCATTATTTATTAAGCATATCTTCCGCCTTCACGGTATGCCGGACAAAATTCTCAGTGATCGGGGTCCCCAGTTTGCGTCTCGGTTCTGGAGAGAGCTTTGCCATCTTCTCAGTATTGAGTTAAATCTCTCTTCTGCCTATCATCCCGAGACGAATGGGTTGGTAGAGAGAGCCAACCAGACCTTGGTCACATATCTGCGACATTTTGTCTCTGCTAGGCAAGATGACTGGGCATCTTTGCTATCGTGGGCGGAGTTTGCTCTGAACAATCCTGTAGCCGACTCCACTGGACAGACCCCATTCCTCCTTAACTATGGTCAGCATCCGCGGGTATCTGTGCCCATGCCCGTGTCCTCCGCCGATTCCAGGGTGGCAGACTGGGCTGTGGAGGCGCGGGACATTTGGGATCGCACTCAGGATGCCATTCGGGCTTCCAAGGAGAGAATGAGGTCCTCCGCCGATGCACATCGGCGCCCCGCTCCGACCTTTGCTCCTGGCGACTTAGTGTGGCTCTCCACCCGTAACATCAGGCTGCGAGTTGAGTCTACAAAGTTTGCACCTCGCTACTTAGGTCCTTTTAAGGTTCTCGAATGGTTTAATCCCATGGTCTACCGTTTAGCCCTTCCGCCTCGCCTAGGTATCACCGACACCTTTCATGTGTCCCTTTTGAAGCCCGTATACATGTCCCGGTTTTCCGAGTCATCTCTTGGGACATCAGGTTCGTCTACGGACGATTACGAGGTGAATGCCATTCTGGGATACAAGGTGGTACGTGGCAAAAAATTTTATCTGGTGGATTGGAAGGGCTGTGGTCCTGAGGACAGGTCTTGGGAGCCTGCTGAGCACATTCGGGCTCCGCAGCTTATTGCTGCCTTCGGGCGTAGCGAGGTCCAAGGAGGGGGGGCCCTAGGAGGGGGGTAATGTTAGGGGTCGAGTTCCCGCTTCTGCACAGGGGGAATCTTGGGCCGTCTCTGCTGCGGTCTCCCATTCTTCTCCTGCCGCAGTGGAGCCTGGTCAGCAGAGACGTCGGTCCCAGCGTCTTGCTCAGTCCCGCTCTGTACAAAGAGTTACTGCTGCTTCTCTGGCTTCTGCCATTGAAGTCAGTGCTGGGCAGTGGCGAATAGATGCCTGTGGGACTAAGTCCTACTTTTCTCATTCTGAGCATGCCCTGAGTGAGATCTCTCAGTGGAAATCGAGGGTCACATGGTGAGACACTGCAGCTAAGTCCATTGGTCCTTTCAGGAAGGTCCTTTAAGTGCAAAGGCTAAGTCTTACTTTGCACACACTGAGCATGCCCAGGGCAAGATCTCTCAGTGGAGATTTAGGGTCACATGCTCTGGTATGACTCTCTCATTGGTCCTTTTAGGAAGGTCTTTTACTTGCTGCAGCTACAGTCATATGAAAAAGTTTGGGCACCCCTATTAATCTTAAGCTTAATGTTTTATAGAAATTGTTTTTTTTGCAACAGCTATTTCAGTTTCATATATCTAATAACTGTTGGACACAGTAATGTTTCTGCCTTGAAATGAGGTTTATTGTACTAACAGAAAATGTGCAATCTGCATTCAAACAAAATTTGACAGGTGCATAAGTATGGGCACCCTTATCATTTTCTTGTTTTAAATACTCCTACCTACTTTTTACTGACTTACTAAAGCACTTTTTTGGTTTTGTAACCTCATTGAGTTTGAACTTCATAGCCAGCTGTATGCAATCATGAGAAAAGCTACTTAAAGTGGCCACTTGCAAGTTGTTCTCCTGTTTGAATCTCCTCTGAAGAGTGGCATCATGGGCTCCTCAAAACAACTGTCAAATGATCTGAAAACAAAGATTATTCAACATAGTTGTTCAGGGGAAGGATACAAAAAACTGTCTAAGAGATTTAACCTGTCAATTTCCACTGTGAGGAACATAGTAAGGAAATGGAAGGACACAGGTACAGTTCTTGTTAAGGCCAGAAGCGGCAGGCCAAGAAAAACATCAGAAAGGCAGAGAAGAAGAATGGTGAGATCAGTCAAGCACAATCCTCAGACCATCTCCAGAGAGCTGCAGCATCTACTTGCTGCAGATGGTGTCACCATACTTATGCACCTGTCAAATTTTGTTTGAATGCAGATTGCACATTTTCTGTTAGTACAATAAACCTCATTTCAAGGCAGAAACATTACTGTGTCCAACAGTTATTAGATATATGAAACTGAAATAGCTGTTGCAAAAAAAACAATTTTTATAAAACATTAAGCTTAAGATTAATAGGGGTGCCCAAACTTTTTCATATGACTGTATATAAGGCTCGCATGGCCGCACAGCCATGCGCTAGTGTACATTTGTATACGTGTGTTTGTTGTGAGTGCAAGTCGTTCATTAATTACCCCTACCCTATTGTATGAAAGCTCGCGTAAGGTGTATGGCTGCTACCTAGCGTCCGACTAAACGCTCCACGTGCTACACACGAGTCAGCGTCTATCGCTGTGACCGCCAGTGTGGCGCCACGCGCCAGTAGTGCGCTTCTTAACCCACATCTCGGTATTAGTGGTGTCTGCCAGCACGGCACAGTTCGCACTTCAGTGCTCTTGCTATTCCCACACACTCAGTTGCGGTGTGGTGAGCAAGTTGTCTGAACGGACTTCTACCCTGAGTCTTGGGATTGAGTTCGCCGACTCCTTGCTAGCACTCATTTGTGCGGTATTGCGGACCTGTGGCTCAGCAGGGTTCGCTTCCACCGCCATATAGCGCCGCCATTTGCTAGCAGCGGGTTTTCACCTGCACGGTGGACCCCGGACTGCGAACGCACCAATATTATTACATCTTTTACTTGGTGCGTTCCGCCAGTCCTAACACCGGCTTAGGGCGCGAGAATCTCATTAACACAAAACTGAAAATAAAGATTAAGAGCAACCAGAAGACGGATTTCATCAACCAAGGTATCATTTTATTCAGTATAACGGCGCCGACCTGACACTGTGTGTAAGTTACGGTGCACAATCCTGCTGACAGGTTCCCTTTAAGCTCTGTATCAGGAACCTATATACAGATATGGCCGAAAATGTTAGCACCCTTGAAATTGTTCCAGAAAATGAAGTATTTCTCCCAGAAAATTATTGCAATTACACGTTTTGTTATACACATGTTTATTTTGTTTGTGTGTATTGGAACAACACAAAAAAAACAGAGCAAAAAAAGTATTGGCAGCTTTCCAAAATTGTGGGTAAACGACTTTGTTTCAAGCATGTGATGCTCATTCAAACTCACCTATGGCAAGTAACAGGTGTGGGCAATATGAAAATCACACCTGAAACCAGATAAAAAGGGGAGAAGTTGACTCAATCTTTGCATTGTGTGTCTGTGTGCCACACTAAGCATGGAGAACAGAAAGAGGAAAAGAGGACTGAAGACTTGAGAACCCAAATTGTTGAAAAATATCAAGAATCTCAAGGTTACAAGTCCATCTCCAGAGATCTTGATGTTCCTTTCTCCATAGTTCTCAACATAACCAAGAAGTTTACAACCCATGGCGCTGTAGCTAATCTTGTACGTGGAAGTTAGGGAAAAATCGATGAAAGGTTGCGACACATGATAATCTGGATGGTGATTTAGCAGCCCAATCAAGTTCCAAAGAAATTCAAGCTGTCCTGCAGGTTCAGGGTGCATCGGTGTAAGATCTAACTAAATCCCATAGAACATCTGTGGAGATGTCTTTAAATTCCTGTTGTGATAAGGGAACTTCAAATATGAGAGACATGGAGCAGTTTGCAAAAGAAGAGTGGTCCAAAATTCCATTTGAGAGGTGTAAGAAGCTTGTTGGTGGTTATAGGACGCGATTGATTTCAGTTATTTATTCCAAAGTGTGTGCAAACAAATATTAATTGATGGTGCCAGCAATTTTGTCCTGCCCATTTCTGGGGTTTTCTGAGAAATTTCTGAAAAATTTGCCTTTTTTTTCTCAGTTTTTTAATTGTGTTATTCCAATACACACAAAGGAAACATGTAAAACGAAACATGTGAAATTGTAATAACTTAATAGGGGAAAATACTTCATTTTCTGAATCAATTTTAAGGGTGCCAACACTTTTGGCAAGACTGTATAATTATGACAAGAAAATATTTAGTGCAGAATTTTAGAAATTCAGATGACACTTTTTATTTCCGACTTTTTACATTTTATTTTTTAATGTAGGGAAGCTATAAATGTCTTCTAGGAAAGTGTTAATTATAACACTTCTATCTACTTAATAAAGCCTGCACCATGCCCGGTCCTGAACTGTATCTGATCCCTCCCTATGTAACTTGTTTGTAAGCATTTTCTTCTCATTAATGTTTGATTAGCGATATGCTTGTGCCAGTTTCCATTCTTAGATCCCATGCTCCATTTGTTTTCCCTCAGCTTGGATCTGTATAATGTGCGTGGTCCTCGTCTAGTGAAGGTCATGAATAAACCTATTGATAACTCAGGTATTTTTTATGACAGCGCTGCACACCTGTGTGAACAGATCAGAATAAGTCAGCGGATCATCCGTGTTATAATGGAAATGTTTATGAAATTCTTGTTTGCTTTTCCCACTCTTGACCCGGGTGTTCTTCTTGTTGAGGTCATGTCGAAGGAATTTGTTGGCTCAGTTTTCCATTCCATGCAACAGCCTCAGTACCCCATATATGATCCGTGCAGCGTGAATATAGAACTCAAACAACACCTACATAGTATCCATGCATCCCGCAAAGTTTGGATATAGTCCACAAAACAGTACCCGTATGGCTTCAATATAGTACACACAGCCGATGGCATATCTTGAGTGTGGCCATAAGGTAGGTCACCACGGTTTCCAAATTCTGTGGGGGTACAAAATCTTGCCTCACGCCCACAAAGTTGTGTCTTGGAGCAGATAAGTAAAGCGACCACTGGCTGCTTTGCCATAGCAGTTGTTGCTGCATGTTCCTATGCATAGAACAGCAGTCAAAATGAGTTTGGCATCGGCTGCTGCACTCTGCATAGGCAGCCACAGAGATGATAAAGCACTCAGCATAAAAAAGTGAGCTTTATCATCTTGGTCACTGCCGATCCGGAGCACACCAACCAATGACAACCTTATCTCAACTGCTGCGCTCTGCGTAAGCAATGACTAAGATGACAAAGGCTGTTCTGTCTGTACTCTCCTGTTATGATCCGGTGACTTTGGAGCCGCATGAGACTTTCTCAGGAGAAGTGGAATCTATACTGACCGCAAACCCTGAACTTAACACCACAACTAGAAGTAGCCGTGGGGTGTGCCTAACAAACCCTAGACACCTCGACACAGCCGGAGGACTAAATACCCCTATAGATAGAAATAGGAATACTAACTTGCCTCAGAGCAGAACCCCAAAGGATAGGCAGCCCCCTACAAATATTGACTGTGAATAGGAGAGGAAAGACACACACAGGCAGAAAACAGATTCCAGCAAAAGAGGCCACTCTAGCTAAACAGGGAAAGATAGAACAGAATACTAAGCGGTCAGTATTAAAACTCTAAAAATATCCACAGCAGAAAATACAAAAAGTTCCACAATCTAACTAAAGACATGGAATGTATATCTGCAACTCCGGAGAATCCAACAAGACTGAGAAATTACTGATACAATCTAAGCTGGACAAAAAAACACTGAATAGCACTAAATCATAAGCACACGGCATGTGTGCCACGAAAACCAGACACGTATCTTTGCAGATTTGGCAGCAAGGCAGAAGGAACCAGGCAAGGACAAAACCTCCAAAAACAATGGACAACTGGCAAGGACTAATGAATCCTGCTCACCTAAATACCCCAGTCAGAACTGCAATCAGCAGAAACACCTGACCAGGGCTGTAACCCAGAGACAACTGCATTACCACCTACAACCACCGGAGGGAGCCCAAAAGCAGAATTCACAACACTCTCCCATAGATCCCTGCTTCTCTCACTTGCAATTTTGTGAGAGCAGAGACAGAGACCTTTTGGGACAGCTGACCCAAATTTTTAAAAATGTCCCTCTAAAAAAAGCTTTTAGTAAACTTGAGATTTTTACATATTTTCCTAACCCTAACTACTGTAGGGTCAGGGCTAGGGTAAAGGCTAAGGTTGGGACTATGGTTAGGGATATGGTTTGGACTTAGGGTTATAATTAGGTTTAAACTGAACCTGTTACCTGGTTCGGCCAGTAAGAGATTCTGCCACCACTTTTCAGGAGTGAAGTACAACATTCCATAATGCTGTATATCTGCCCCCAACCCGATCTGAGAAGAGAAGAAAAATAACTTTTATTATACTCCCCTGCTTGGCAGTCTGGTCCGAGGAGTGTCGTTCTTCTTGATCCAACGCCTCCCATCTTCTTGCAATGCCGTCCTCCATTTTGCTTCGTGTGGATGACGCATCCCTACGTCACTACTTTGAGAATACAGAGAGACTGCTGTAACTGCATCCACAATCCAGACTGAGAATCGGCCCCAATCCAGAGCCGGTGTCAGTCAGGGCCAAGCAAGCGATTCCAGACGATTTACTGTCTTCTCAGCGATGACTGAACGAGTGCCGGCACCACACCACTACACCACAATGCAGCCAGGGAGAATCAAATTAATTTTCTTCCCAAAGCAATCAGCTAATTGAAGGTTCGTAACCGCCTGTTGGCCAACTCGCCTGTCGATCGGGGACAGGAGCTCGACGATGAGCCGCCCATTATGAAATAGGATTGCCTTTTCTCTGCTTATGTAATTAATAAACTGTAACTGACCTGTTCAACCCATGGAGGCCTGTCAGTGTTTCATTATGGGATTGATGGGAGGGGGGAAGGCACTGTTTATGACATACAGGTCTCCACAGTCTACACATACAGCGTGCATACAGTGCCCATATATGTCCCCCACAGCTTGTATATAATACACATACAGCACATATACAGTTCCGATACATGTCCCCCACAGCTTGTGTATAATACACATACATCACGCATACAGTGCCCATATATGTCCCCCACAGCTTGTGTATAATACATGTACAGCTTGTATATAGTGCTCATACATGTCCCCCACAGCTTGTATATAATACATATAATACACATACATCACGCATACAGTGCCCATATACAGTACAGACCAAAAGTTTGGACACACCTTCTCATTTAAAGATTTTTCTGTATTTTCATGACTATGAAAATTGTAATTTCTCACTGAAGGCATCAAAACTATGGATTAACACATGTGGAATTATATACTTAACAAAAAAGTGTGAAACAACTGAAATTATGTCTTATATTCTAGGTTCTTCAAAGTAGCCACCTTTTGCTTTAATGACTGCTTTGCACGCTCTTGGCATTCTCTTGATGAGCTACAAGAGGTAGTCACCGGGAATGGTTTTCACTTCACAGGTGTGCCCTGTCAGGTTTAATAAGTGGGATTTCTTGCCTTATAAATGCTGTTGGGACCATCAGTTGTGTTGAGCAGAAGTCTGATGGATACACAGCTGATAGTCCTACTGAATAGACTGTTAGAATTTGTATTATGGCAAGAAAAAAGCAGCTAAGTAAAGAAAAACAAGTGGCCATCATTACTTTAAGAAATGAAGGTCAGTCAGTCCGAAAAATTGGGAAAACTTTGAAAGTGTCCCCAAGTGCAGTGGCAAAAACCATCAAGCGCTACAAGGAAACTGGCTCACATGAGGACCGCCCCAGGAAAGGAAGACCAAGAGTCACCTCTGCTTCTGAGGATAAGTTTATCCGAGTCACCAGCCTCAGAATTCGCAGGTTAACAGCAGCTCAGATTAGAGACCAGGTCAATGCCACACAGAGTTCTAGCAGCAGACACATCTCTACAACAACTGTTAAGAGGAGATTTTGTGCAGCAGGCCTTCATGGTAAAATAGCTGCTAGGAAACCACTGATAAGGACAGGCAACGAGCAGGATAGACTTGTTTGGGCTAAAGAACACAAAGAATGGACATTAGACCAGTGGAAATCTGTGCTTTGGTCTGATGAGTCTAAATTTGAGATCTTTGGTTCCAACCACTGTGTCTTTGTGTGATGCAGAAAAGGTGAACGGATGGACTCTACATGCCTGGTTCCCTCCGTGAAGCATGGAGGAGGAGGTGTGATGGTGTGGGGGTGCTTTGCTGGTGACACTGTTGGGGATTTATTCAAAATTGAAGGCATAGTGAACCAGCATGGCTACCACAGCATCTTGCAGCGGCATGCTATTCCATCCAGTTTGCGTTTAGCTGGACCACCATTTATTTTTCAACAGGACAATGACCCCAAACACACCTTCAGGCTGTGTAAGGGCTATTTGACCAAGAAGGAGAGTGATGGGGTGCTACGCCATACCTGAATCCATTCGAGATGGTTTGGGGTGAGCTGGACCGCAGAGTGAAGGCAAAAGAGCCAACAAGTGCTAAGGATCTCTGGGAACTCCTTCAAAATTGTTGGAAGACCATTTCCGGTGACTATCTCTTGAAGCTCATCAAGAGAATGCCAAGGGTGTGCAAAGTAGTCATCAAAGCAAAAGGTGGCTACTTTGAAGAACCTAGAATATAAGATATATTTTCAGTTGTTTCACACTTTTCTGTTAAGTATATAATTCCACATGTGTTATTTCATAGTTTTGATGCCTTCAGTGTGAGTGTACAATTTTCATAGTCATGAAAACACAGAAAAATCTTTAAATGAGAAGGTGTGTCCAAACTTTTGGTCTGTACTGTATGTCCCCCACCGCTTGTATATAATACACGTACAGCATGTATACAGTTCTCATACATGTCCCCAACAGCTTGTATATAATACACATACATCACGCACACAGTGCCCATATATGCCTCCCTGTTATGACCCCAGTGGACAGGGTCTCAGAGGAACGTGAAAGTCTGCGAGATTCAAAAATCCAGCTCATAGGGCTGTGGTAACTGGGTTGACCAAATAGCTACTCCTAACGCCAACACTAGAAGTAGCCGGGGATCATGCCTACGGTGATCGCTAGATGACTCGCGCCAGCCGGAGAATCTAACTACCCCTAGGAGAAGAAAACAAAGACCTCTCTTGCCTCCAGAGAAAGGGACCCCAAAGCAAGATACAAGCCCCCCACAAATAATAACGGTGAGGTAAGAGGAAATGACAAACACAGAAATGAACCAGGTTCAGCAAAGAGAGGCCAGCTTACTAATAGCAGAATATAGCAAGATAACTTATCTGGTCAACAAAAACCCTATAAAAATCCACGCTGGAGATTCAAGAACCCCCGAACCGTCTAACGGTCCGGGGGGAGAACACCAGCCCCCTAGAGCTTCCAGCAAAGGTCAGGATACAGATTGGAACAAGCTGGACAAAAATACCAAACAAAACAAAAGCAAAAAGCAAGGAAGCAGACTTAGCTTGAAATACAGGAACCAGGATCATAGGACAAGAGCACAACAGATTAGCTCTGATTTCAACGATGCCAGGCATTGAACTGAAGGTCCAGGGAGCTTATATAGCAACGCCCCTGAACTAACGGCCCAGGTGAGGATATAGGAAAAGACAGAAGCT
Organism: Ranitomeya variabilis; assembly: GCF_051348905.1. Taxonomy (NCBI): domain Eukaryota; kingdom Metazoa; phylum Chordata; class Amphibia; order Anura; family Dendrobatidae; genus Ranitomeya; species Ranitomeya variabilis. Next base: position 52,608,028 of record NC_135233.1, on the reverse strand, counting down.
CCAGAGTCAAATCACTAATGACCACTAGAGGGAGCAAAAAGCAAAATCACAACAGTACCCCCCCCCTTAGTGAGGGGTCACCGAACCCTCACCACGACCACCAGGGCGATCAGGACGAGCGGCGTGAAAGGCACGAACTAAATCGGCCGCATGAACATCAGAGGCGACCACCCAGGAATTATCTTCCTGACCATAGCCCTTCCACTTGACCAGGTACTGAAGCCTCCGCCTGGAGAGACGAGAATCCAAGATCTTCTCCACCACGTACTCCAACTCGCCCTCAACCAACACCGGAGCAGGAGGCTCAGCAGAAGGAACCACAGGCACAACGTACCGCCGCAACAAGGACCTATGAAACACGTTGTGGATAGCAAACGACACAGGAAGATCCAGGCGAAAGGATACAGGATTAAGGATTTCCAATATCTTGTAAGGACCATAAAACGAGGTTTAAATTTGGGAGAGGAAACCTTCATAGGAACAAAGCGGGAAGAAAGCCACACCAAATCCCCAACACATAGTCGGGGACCCACACCGCGGCGGCGGTTGGCAAAGCGCTGAGCCCTCTCCTGTGACAACTTCAAGTTGTCCACCACAAGATTCCAGATCCGCTGCAACCTATCCACCACAGAATCCACCCCAGGGCAGTCAGAAGGTTCCACATGACCCGAAGAAAAACGAGGGTGGAAACCAGAGTTGCAGAAAAACGGCGAAACCAAGGTGGCGGAACTAGCCCGATTATTAAGAGCAAACTCAGCCAACGGCAAGAAGGTCACCCAATCGTCCTGATCAGCAGAGACAAAACACCTCAAATAAGCCTCCAAAGTCTGATTAGTTCGCTCCGTCTGTCCATTAGTCTGAGGATGGAAAGCAGACGAAAACGACAAGTCAATGCCCATCCTACTACAAAAGGATCGCCAGAATCTGGAAACGAACTGGGATCCTCTGTCTGACACAATATTCTCAGGGATGCCGTGCAAACGAACCACGTTCTGGAAAAACACAGGAACCAGATCGGAAGAGGAAGGCAGCTTAGGCAAAGGAACCAAATGGACCATCTTGGAGAAGCGATCACATATCACCCAGATAACAGACATGCCTTGAGACACCGGAAGATCAGAAATTAAATCCATGGAGATATGTGTCCAAGGTCTCTTAGGGACAGGCAAGGGCAAGAGCAACCCGCTGGCACGAGAACAGCAAGGCTTAGCTCGAGCACAAGTGCCACAGGACTGTACAAATGACCGCACATCCCTAGACAAGGAAGGCCACCAAAAGGATCTGGCCACCAGATCTCTGGTGCCAAAAATTCCTGGGTGACCTGCCAACACCGAGGAATGAACCTCGGAAATGACTCTGCTGGTCCACTTATCAGGCACAAACAGTCTGTCAGGTGGACAAGAATCAGGCCTATCAGCCTGAAATCTCTGCAACACACGTCGCAGATCTGGAGAAATAGCTGACAAGATAATACCATCCTTAAGAATACCAACAGGTTCAGCGACTCCAGGAGCATCAGGCACAAAGCTCCTGGAAAGAGCATCGGCCTTCACATTTTTTGAACCTGGTAAATACGAGACAACAAAGTCAAAACGGGAGAAAAACAATGACCAGCGGGCCTGTCTAGGATTCAGGCGTTTAGCAGACTCGAGATACATCAGATTTTTGTGATCAGTCAAGACCACCACACGATGCTTAGCACCCTCGAGCCAATGACGCCACTCCTCAAATGCCCATTTCATGGCCAACAACTCCCGATTGCCCACATCATAATTTCGCTCCGCAGGCGAAAACTTCCTAGAGAAAAAGGCGCAAGGTCTCATAACAGAGCAACCAGGGCCTCTCTGCGACAAAACGGCCCCTGCTCCAATCTCTGAAGCATCCACCTCAACCTGAAAGGGACGCGAGACATCAGGCTGGCACAAAACAGGCGCCGAAGTAAACCGACGTTTCAACTCCTGGAAAGCCTCCACGGCAGCAGGAGCCCAATTAACCACATCGGAGCCCTTCTTGGTCATATCCGTCAAAGGTTTCACAATGCTAGAAAAGTTAGCGATAAAACGACGGTAGAAGTTAGCGAAACCCAAGAACTTCTGAAGACTCTTAACTGACGAGGGCTGAGTCCAATCAAGAATAGCTCGGACCTTGACTGGGTCCATCTCCACAGCAGAAGGGGAAAAAATGAACCCCAAAAAGGGAACCTTCTGTACACCAAAAAGACACTTTGAGCCCTTGACAAACAAAGAATTTTCACGCAAAATTTTAAAGACCATCCTGACCTGCTCCACATGCGAGTCCCAATTATCAGAAAAAACCAGAATATCATCCAGATAAACGATCAAAAATTTATCCAGATAGTTCCGGAAAATGTCATGCATAAAGGACTGAAAAGCTGAAGGGGCATTAGAGAGCCCAAAAGGCATCACCAAGTACTCAAAATGACCTTCGGGCGTATTGAATGCGGTTTTCCATTCATCCCCTTGCTTAATGCGCACAAGGTTGTACGCACCACGAAGGTCTATCTTGGTAAACCACTTGGCACCTTTAATCCGGGCAAACAAGTCAGACAACAGCGGCAAAGGATACTGAAATTTGACAGTGATCTTATTTAAAAGCCGATAGTCAATACAAGGCCTCAAAGATCCGTCCTTTTTAGCCACAAAAAAGAATCCCGCACCAAGAGGGGAAGAAGACGGACGGATGTGTCCTTTCTCCAGAGACTCCTTGATATATGAACGCATAGCGGTATGTTCAGGTATCGACAGATTAAACAGTCTTCCCTTAGGAAATTTACTGCCTGGAATCAAATCTATTGCACAGTCACATTCCCTATGAGGAGGCAATGCACTGGACCTGGACTCGCTAAAGACATCCTGATAATCAGACAAATACTCCGGAACTTCCGAAGGCGTAGAAGAAGCAATAGACACAGGCAGGGAATCCTCATGAATACCACGACAGCCCCAACTAGACACTGACATAGCCTTCCAGTCAAGGACTGGATTATGGGTCTGTAACCATGGCAGCCCCAAAACGACCAAATCATGCATTTTATGTAGAACGAGAAAACGTATCACCTCGCGGTGTTCAGGAGTCATGCACATGGTAACCTGTGTCCAATACTGCGGTTTATTTTCTGCTAATGGCGTAGCATCAATACCCCTAAGAGGGATAGGATTTTCTAATGGTTCAAGAATAAAACCACAGCGCTTAGCAAATGAGAGATCCATAAGACTCAGGGCAGCACCTGAATCTACAAACGCCATGACAGGATAAGATGACAGTGAGCAAATCAAAGTTACAGACAGAATAAACTTAGGATGCAAATTACCAACGGTGACAGGACTAACAACCTTAGATATACGTTTAGAGCATGCTGAGATAACATGTGTAGAATCACCACAGTAGTAGCACAAGCCATTCCGGCGTCTATGAATTTTCCTCTCATTTCTAGTCAGGATTCTATCACATTGCATCAAATCAGGTGTCCGTTCAGACAACACCATGAGGGAATTTGCGGTTTTTCTATCACATTGCATCACATCAGGTGTCTGTTCAGACAACAACATGAGGGAATTTGCGGTTTTGCGCTCCCGCAACCGCCGGTCAATTTGAATAGCCAGGGACATGGTATCATTCAGACCTGTGGGAATGGGAAAACCCACCATAACATTCTTAATGGCCTCAGAAAGGCCATTTCTAAAATTAGCGGCCAGTGCACACTCGTTCCAATGTGTCAGCACGGACCATTTCCGAAATTTTTGGCAATACACCGCAGCCTCGTCCTGGCCCTGAGACATAGCCAGCAAGGCTTTCTCTGCCTGAATCTCAAGATTGGGTTCCTCATAAAGTAAACCGAGCGCCAGAAAAAACGCATCAATATCAGCTAATGCCGGATCTCCTGGCGCCAACGAAAAAGCCCAATCTTGAGGGTCACCCCGTAAGAATGAAATAACAATTTTTACTTGTTGAGCAGAGTCTCCAGACGAACAAGGTTTCAGGGACAAAAACAATTTACAATTATTCCTGAAATTCCTAAACTTAAATCGGTCTCCTGAAAACAGTTCAGGAATCGGAATCTTGGGTTCAGACCTAGGATTTCTGGTAACATAATCTTGTATACCCTGCACACGAGCGGCAAGCTGGTCCACACTTGTAATCAAGGTCTGGACATTCATGTCTGCAGCAAGCTTAAGCCACTCTGAGGTAAAGGGGAAAAGAAAAAAAAAAAAAAAAAATGAGAGAGGGAAAAAAAACCTCAAAATTTTCTTTCTTATAATCCCACTTCTGCAATGCATTAAACATTTAATACTGGCCTGGCATACTGTTATGACCCCAGTGGACAGGGTCTCAGAGGAACGTGAAAGTCTGCGAGATTCAAAAATCCAGCTCATAGGGCTGTGGTAACTGGGTTGACCAAATAGCTACTCCTAACGCCAACACTAGAAGTAGCCGGGGATCATGCCTACGGTGATCGCTAGATGACTCGCGCCAGCCGGAGAATCTAACTACCCCTAGGAGAAGAAAACAAAGACCTCTCTTGCCTCCAGAGAAAGGGACCCCAAAGCAAGATACAAGCCCCCCACAAATAATAACGGTGAGGTAAGAGGAAATGACAAACACAGAAATGAACCAGGTTCAGCAAAGAGAGGCCAGCTTACTAATTGCAGAATATAGCAAGATAACTTATCTGGTCAACAAAAACCCTATAAAAATCCACGCTGGAGATTCAAGAACCCCCGAACCGTCTAACGGTCCGGGGGGAGAACACCAGCCCCCTAGAGCTTCCAGCAAAGGTCAGGATACAGATTGGAACAAGCTGGACAAAAATACCAAACAAAACAAAAGCAAAAAGCAAGGAAGCAGACTTAGCTTGAAATACAGGAACCAGGATCATAGGACAAGAGCACAACAGATTAGCTCTGATTTCAACGATGCCAGGCATTGAACTGAAGGTCCAGGGAGCTTATATAGCAACGCCCCTGAACTAACGGCCCAGGTGAGGATATAGGAAAAGACAGAAGCTCCAGAGTCAAATCACTAATGACCACTAGAGGGAGCAAAAAGCAAAATCACAACACCTCCCACCGCTTGTATATAATACACATACAACGCGTATACAGCGCCCATACATGTCCCCCACAGCTTGTATATAATACACATCCAGCGTGTATACAGTGCCCATACATGTCCCCCACAGCTTGTATATAATACACGTACAGCATGCATACAGTGCCCATATATGTCCCCCACAGCTTGTATATAATACAAGTACAGTGCGTATACAGTGCCCATACATGTCCCCCACATGTTGCATATAATACACGTACAGCGCGTATACAGTGCCCATGCATGTCCCCCACAGTTTGTATATAATACAAGTACAGTGCGTATACAGTGCCCATGCATGTCCCCCACAGTTTGTATATAATACACGTACAGCGCGTATACAGTGCCCATACATGTCCCCCACAGTTTGTATATAATACACGTACAGCGCGTATACAGTGCCCATACATGTCCCCCACAGCTTGTATATAATACACATACAGCACGTATACAGTGCCCATACATGACCCCCACAGCTTGTATATAATACACATACAGCACGCATACAGTGCCCATACATGTCCCACACACAGTACTCCATGTTTTGAGTCCGCTTTATTTTACATCCTCTTTCGGCTGAACTCCAGAGATATCACCCTGCTTTTTCCTGTGTTTGCACTTGACCTGTGATGTGTATTAGGGAGCTGGCTATTTGCATTAGTTCAATAGCTAAGCCAGCCTCCTTCTCTTTGGCTGGACAACCTTTGAAATAATCCGAAATAATCTCAAAATGTTGACCTTTTGTCGGTTACATTAGTACCCAATACTAGAAAAATCCTTTTTGGTCAGAAAGTCAAGAAATTAGAGTAATCTCCATTAAAGTAATGTATTTTATGCTTTGCTTATGTAACTCATTGATTGCAGCCAGCATCACAGTGCAGTCACATCCAAAGAAACAACAAAAATAATTATATCACTATCCTTTAGAAAAGTCATCCAAATGCAACCGTCACTTGAAAGGGAAAAGCCATCTCCTTGTTTGCTAAAACACATCCTGTTTCAAAGACATGATTTATGGTTCTTGAATTGGCACAATGTTATTTCCTGCCCTAATCTGAGCATTTTGTTTCAAGTCTCTGTCCTGATTAGGAATGAACTAAATTCATGTAGTTGCATAACCGGATTTCTGCATTTGAGAATATTTGCCGTCTTCGTTCATAGAATTGTAGAATGGTAGAGTTGGAAGGGACCTCCAGGGCCATCGTGTCCAACCCCTGCTCAATGCAGGATTCACTAAACCATCTGTCCAACCTTTATTTGAAGACTTCCATTGAAGTAGAACTCACCACCTGTCATGGCTGTCTGTTCCACTTCATTGGTCACCCTCACTGTCATAATGTGACCACATTTTATGTAGCCCTACAAAAAGCTTACACATAATTATTTAAGAAATATACATGAAACACGGGCAAAAAATATTTGCTAGTACACGGTACTTATTCACCTACTGACCTGTGACTTCCCACCTGAACGGAGGCTTGAAAAGGGTCATGCAGCAACTCCTTGAACAGCCGCACTCCCAACCACCCATTGTGCCATATTCCCTTGGTGAGTGTTATCAAGGGGTGTCTCTGAAAGTGCACCCCTACCAATAATATTGACCTGGAATACATCTACCTATTATTACATGGGAATACACCTTTAACATGAATATCCAAGTAAAAAAATCCAAGTGCAATTACTCATTAGGGGTCTCTTGCACCATTCATAGTCTTACACAAGACTACATGCTGTCACGGGAGACCTAGGTAGGCAAAAGCTTACAACCCGGGCCCCTGCGATTTCCCTCAGACTAGGGAAACCCTGACTGACCCTCTCCCAGAGTTACACTGATGGTGTGCATGTCTAGGCTTCCATCCTCACCCTGTCTCCTGTTTCAACCCTAAGCTGAAACCACCACCCACCACCCAGTGAGGAGACCACACCAATACCCACAGTTAGCACAGACAAGGATAACGGAAAATATACACCATGCCGCAGTCACACAGGAATACACTATAAGTGCTCAGGGCAAAACAAATACAAATATGGGAAGGAGAAAATATGACAAAGGGAAATACACCACCAGATACGAAACTCTTTCTCCTAGACCACCACTCCAGACCGAGATAACCAAGCACAAGACAGAAGCTATAATCGGCGACGCCCAATGTTCAGCAGAACTATTTAAAGGCAGTGGGCGTGACCCAGCTTCCAATCCGAGTACTAGCAAAATTAACCCCGGACCAGCTAGATAGAATCTAGCCGACGCCACTGAGCGCATAGTGGACAAAAGCGGAATTACCGCTGTCTGTCGAACACCCTAGTGTGAACAGCGTCCGACATGACACATGCTTCGTCCTACGGCAGTGAACCAGTGTATGGCCATTGGGAATGTCCTGATATGGGAAAAGTGCTTCATTGTCTTCTGGTCATGTGCCAGACCTGATTTGGTGAAGACTGTGGATAATGAAAGAGTCAGAATTCATGTCAATCAAGACAAGATGGTTTTGGTACAGATGAAAACACCAGACACTTCCAAGGCTACCCACAGAGAATATGTAGCATGTAAATCTCAGAAATGGATCACTGCAGACAATCTCAAAAGACGTAGGTCAACCCCATAAATTATCTATATCGATATAACAAACACCTGGACAGATCACACAACTCGTATAGCAATATCACGGAGGTCAGTTTCAATAAATGGTGGTTCAGAGTCCGCGCTTCCCAAGTTCAGGGATACGATTACACAAGAAGGTGATCATTGTGATTTGGTCCTGATGAAGAGGTTTGAAAACCCTGAAACGTCTTGACAAAATACACTGCATTCATGCTTCACCTTCGTGTGAGGTGGTACAGTATCTATGAACCTTGGGCAGCGCGGACTTTGAACCACCATATTCCTCATTTATTGCAACGTATCTCCTTGGTGGTCCCTCTACAGTCTTTAGGTGCCTCTATAGGAGTTGTGACTGTTACAACCCCATTAGTTGAGCGTGCCTATAATATTTTACTCCCCTTGGTTACCAGATAAGACCCTATTTGCACTTTTTGTCTCCCCAGTTTTACCGTTTGATTTACCGAGGTGAGTTTAGCAGTTATAAATATGAAATTATTAACTAAGTACCAAACTCTTGTGATATAGATAGAAAAGTCTTCTGGGCAGAGTATTACGCCAGTGGACACTTTAGCCCTCATTTACATACTTTTCAGGGCACTGAAAAACTTCTTGTGAGTTATGTTGGAACAAGCAAGTATACCTTTAAAACGGTCTTTACAGGACCAAAATGTTGTAGTGGAACCAATTTCGGGGGATAAAACATGATGTTTTACACAGTTGGTGGATGGTCACCACCAAGGAAAACCTACAAAAACAAACGTCCCAATATTGTTGACTGAGGTTCCCTGAGTCACTAGGGAAAATGATTCTGAGGTCCACCCTCATTCTTTACAGGATAGGCACATGTCCACTTATAATTGGATTTTTGCTTTTTTGTTATCATTGTACACACCAAACACATTAATATGATTTAACTAGTTATGTGTGGATCATCTGATAAGAAATAAACTCTAGGGACAAGTGATTGGCTTCAAAGTCACCTGCAAATGAGGTTGTCTTTGGCAGGACAGTTGGACATATTATTGTGGTCGTCCCAGAATCCTCTGGTATTCTGGTTGGCTAGACCCAATGTCTTCCAAAACAATTGTTCAATGTTTGCAGTATGTCATTAATAAATTTTAAAAAAAAGTCCAAGTAAGATGTTCTCCATACCGCTAAAATAAATAATTCTGTAGATAATTGAGAAGAGAGGAGAAGAAATATCTATTCGTCTCCTCCTTGCTCCCGAAATCTTTGTGATCCTCTTATTAACTGCCATTATGAAGGGGTGTAGAGTAATTTATATAGTGGGTCCATTGAACCCTTCAAACCCTTCACTCACTTTTCCAAGTTTCACGTTACTCGTATGTTCGAATTTAAGGGAAGAGATGAATTTCCAGTCGAATTGGATGGCTTATGGGGAACTTAGACTTGGTTAGGTTTGTTTTACTTTAATTTATCTTTATTTTTTTAATTTATTTTTGTTGTTTGTATTTTGTTTTTGATAGAACAAGGAAGAGTTTCCCTCTCCGTTTCCCTCTTTTCTAGGGGCTCCATGGCCTTTTGCACACCTTGGCATGGTGGCACCTCTCACTGGACACGTACAGTATATAGACTGGCATCTTATAGTACCGGATGTATTGCTTTAACAATAATTTTGCAGTGATGCAAAGCCTTAACTAATAGGTAGAAGCATAATATTTAACTTAGATGAACCTGAGTACACACAAAACGCCTGAGGGAGAATGACATCACCAACTGCTTATTGACATTTTTGAAGCATTCAACCATCAAGGCTTGATCCGACTCGAAGCCTCCTTATGCCATTGGTTCCTTCTTTCATCTTTTATTTTTTATTCAATAAATGATTTCACTTAGACGGATTAAGAACACACACAGAAGGTCCTTTACATTCATAGTTCACTGCCGATTGTACCAAAGGCCAGTTTATTTTTAATTTTTTTTGTTTTCTTTGAGTATTTTGCTGTTGAAACTGTAAACGTGCAGGATAAAGTATCACGTGGGACCAAGTGCGATAAGAGGTTCAAATGACCAGCATAGACTCTAAAGATTGCATGACCTCCATGGTGGAGAACATGTTCTCAAGTGTACGTACCAGGCTTTACTCCCTTATAGGTGTCTTATGGTAAGATGTAGATAACCCCCTGCTTATAGTAGCCAAACATAGAACCCCAAATTTTGGAGACCAGCTTATGAGTGCCTGGATCTTAAGGCCCTCACATACATCAGCCTAATGTCGTCTGGACCCTCAGATATCAGGAGGCTCAACTGAAAGCCTCCTCCAGCTGTTAGTGATTCGTCAAAAGGTGGGGAGAGTGAAGCCACCACTGATTAGCCACAGGGATCGCATGACATAACAATGTCAAGCAATCCGCGGGACAACCAGTGATGACATCGGGGACGTGAATTTGTTAATATTTTACAAGGGGCAAAAATAGGGGTTCGGAAGGGATTTTCCAAGTAGTGAACAGCCCCTTTAAGCCACATATAGGCATCATGCAATAATATACTAGATTTGATAATTTGTATTTGGTAAGCCAAGTTGTTTTGTAACAAAACTTAGACTTTAATGGAGTGTAAAATGTCATTGAAATGTATGTCTAATTGTAGCAGAGACCTATAATTATAACCTAATCCATAATAACTGTTAAACACTAAAAGCTATTGACACCGTTAACACGGAAAAAAATAGTTAAATATGTGAGTGGTTATTTTTAGGTATTAACCTTGCATTAAGTTTCAGCCTGGTATTTTCATTTCTTCATTCATTCTCAACCCCCTGATATGTAGTTCACAGCTTATTCCCAGTTCAGATTTTTTTTCTTGTTGGAGTGTCTCTCACAGTAATACAGGCTGGATGTGAGGTCTGCATGTATCGAAGCTGCTGCTGTCTTCACTTGCTTTCATGAATCAACACAGCTTCTATCCTGCACTTATTTACTCCTAATGTTCTTTTTTTTTCCTGTGTATATCTTATTTTTTGTGACTTCTGCGATATGTTCTTCATCTCCACTGCAGATCTGTAATCTCTAATACTGGGAGCAGGCAGGATAAAGCAGAGAGCTATCACAACCAGGGTCAGGAGGTTAAGACTTTGTAGAAGCTCTGAAGTAGCAAAATAGTAGAAATTTTTTTTAATGAAGTCTATTTAAAAAGTGGATTAAAGTGGGTATACAGTTTTGGGAAACCCTTGTATCCAGGATGCTATAAAAACAAACTGCGCTTTACTCACCCTCCCAGGGTCCAGGGCTGCGTCTCCGCTGCTGCTTCCGGATTCTGCAGCGCTGACATGACGCCATCACCACTGCAGCTAATAACTTTGCTTACAGCATCTTGTGCCATCAACTTTAATAGCTCAGTTTTTGGTTGCATTGCTCTTGACGTAATGTTAATGCTCTTGACAATATTCGGCACCAGGACTGGACCCAGGGAGGGGGAGAAATGCTTGGTTTATTTTTCTTTAAACAAGGTGCATCTGGGGGACATGGATTTTCTCACAACGAGAAAAAAAACTATACCTTTGCATTTAGCAAGCAAGTGTATAATAATAATCATAATAATAATAATAATAATAAATAAATCTTCAGCTGTTAAATATTTACTAAAACTTATTAAACTTGGATATAAGTTAGAATTTGCAAGTTTGCTTTTTCCGATGTGGCATGTCCCTTTTTAGAAAAGTTCAAAGATTAAATAATGATGAAAAATAATAAAAAAAATTGTCATTACTTACCCTTTGATCCTTCCACTGTTGCATCTGTCTTGTGGTTCTTTTTGGTTCTGCAGTGATAACAACCCATCTATCAATTTCAGAGCCAGCACATGATTTAAGGGGAAAGTATTGTTTATTCCTTTGTTTTTTGATATTCCTGTATTGTCTGTTTCTGCCGCTTGAATTTTCTTCTTTGAAATGATCATTGGTTTGGGTTATTCATAGGAGGGTCATGAGCCAGAAAGCGTAATGTTATTTAAAGAGGACTTGTCATTTTACATAAATATGTAATTAATTTGACAGGTCTGAATGCCACTGTTCTCCCGAATCTGGCAATGTTTTTATTTTGTTCCTGCGCCTCTCCATTCCTGAGATATGGCCCCTTTTCCATCTATGTAAATTATTCAAGGGGGCGTGGTCTTTATGATGACTCCCTTAGAGGACTACAACCCCTTGGGTACGAAAACTACATTTACATACAGGGAAGAGGGAGTCATTTCTCAGGAGTGGAGGGGTGTAGGGACAAAAGGAAAAAAACGCCAAATTAAGGAGAACAGTGCCATTTACACCAGGTAAAAAAAACAACATATTTATGGCAAGGTAATGGCCCCCTTTAATCAATCTTAGTCTAGTAGTCTAGAAAATATAACCTAACTCTGTGTATTAAAGCTGTATTCTCAGCTTTTTGGCGCTTTTTGATTGGTGGTAGTTCGTTCCTGAGGGCCCAGTGATCATTAAGTGACGGCATATCCTAGCAATATGCCATTACTTTGTAAGATGATAATACCCATTTATTCTCAACATCAACTTCAAGCCATTATGGCCGTAGATTAACAATTAGGAACGGACATGTCATCAGAATGCATAATTCCACCTGCTGTAGAGGTGGTGCTGGCCCTCTTACCTCTCGGGTTCCTGTGCACAGGTTGCACCAGTGGTATGCCCACCTCTGATTACTATGTAATATGTGGTACCAGGAAGCTCCCTTCACAAATAAATGGCTTATATTTGGTGGGGTCCAATAAGGCTGTCCTCCATGCTCCAGATACAGTAGTTTTAGATATAGGAAAAAGCTGACTGCACTAAAATGACATTTTAAAATAAAATATGATTGCCCCTGAGAAATGCTATGTTAGCGGTAGAGGACTTGGCTACATAGCAATGAAAGCTGCTCCAGTTGATGGCTGAAATCGAAAATTCATATGGATGCATCTCTATATATTAAAAGGCAAAGGAAGTTTTAACACGCGGAGGTCAGTGTGCTCCATGGTACTGATATATTCCATGTGATTAGGAATTTAGCAAACTTAAACGGCAATGCACTGGATGTCCAGTAGGAGGCACTGTGATGGCTTATGCTATAGTCTCCTTATAATAAACTAGTTTTTGTATTCTGGCGTCACCAAAACATTGCATTTGCTAGAAAAAAAAATCACTATCTAGTAGCTGAAAGTGTGAGGTTGAGGAAATGCCATACATGGCCGCTGTACGGTAATGGCAAATGAGTAAAGGGAGCAATTCCAATAAAGACCTTCCCTAGAGTTGCACTTTCAGGCTATGTGCATTCAGAGATTTTTTTTAGCCTTTGAAAGATTAAAGTAAATGGAAACTGCTTTTTCGGAAATGCCCCTTCATTGTAAGTGGTTGGGGTTGAAGTTTTTCTTTTATTATTACTATTATTCTGAAGCATTTTGGAAGAGGTTTTTTTTCTGGAAGCGTTTTATAGAGTTTTAATTGGACAGTGCCTAGTTTGGAGCAGATTCCATCAGGAGCTAATTCAAAGAAGTGACCTCCACTTTCTATTCTCCCTCCAGGTTGTTTTTTTTTTTTTTTTCAAAACCCGAAAGCAAAAAAAAAAAAATTAATTAAAACACTTAACATATGATGAGCAAAGTGATTTTACAATAGAAATATGAAAAGTTTTTCAAGTATTCTTAAAGAATTTTTTCAGGCTTTTTTTTTTTTTTTTTAATTTAGGGATCCTCTCAAAATTAAAAAAAAAAAAAACCCGTGTGCACATAGCCTTAAGAGCATTGCATCTTACGATGCAAAGCCTATTCAACTTCTTGACAGTTTTACCTGTTTTGGGGGAGTCTTGGTGACAAATGGTCAAAGAGCAGGATGAGGCCAAGTTCACACGTTCAGTATTTGGTCAGTATTTTACATTATTATTTGTAATCCAAACTCTACATACATTTAAATCATATTAGAGTATGGCATACATCCCTGTATAACTAAGAGATGTGAACTAGAAATGCTGGGTGACAACCCTTTTGGGTGCAGAAATAGTTGATGTACAGTTTTTCGTAGCCAGCGTTCCCAGAACCCTTTATATGTAGATCATTTTTGCTGTATTTTTTAATTTGGATACAGGATATGAGAAATGGAGGCATTTTGGGCTGGAGTTTGTGTAATTAGGCACATCGACAAGTCTCTTAGTAGGAAATGAACTATGGCGGCAGGTGTCCCTTTCACCGGCTCCTCGGCAGTGGCTGATACTGTAACACTGTGCTCTGCTAAAGACCCGGCTTTGAGCCGATCACACAAAAAAGCCAATGTGTTCTGTCTCATCATTTCTGCATTTACTCGGGCACAAAAGGTCAAATCATTAACCAGCTTCCGACTTGCCAAGAATTAGGACCCTTAAGTGTTCAGACATAGCTAATCTTAAAGCCTCGTGTGTATGGAAGATGACACCGGGTTACGGCATTTACTGTGTCACATAAATCTTTTTGTTTCATGACATGTTACTCACCCCTGATGATGGGGCTACAAGACACAGTCACGGACCGGCCCATCGGGGAACAGGTCAATCTCCCGGTGGGCCCCTGAGCAGGAGTAAGTCACTTGCATCATCTTATCATTCACCTAAAAAAGTACCTAGCTTATTATTATATAGAAACAGGTAAAATTATGAAAGAGGGAAATGTAATATTTGCACATAGCTAAGCATTGGGTCCCCAGAGTCAATGTTATTGGTGGACCCTTGCCACCCCAGTCCGACGATGACTAGACATTTTGTAAGACGCAATAATACAGGCAGTTTTGCTGCCTAGATGTGAAATGTGCAAGCGAAATGTATTTCTAGTTGTTATACCTCTCCAACACAACCATCCAAGATAGCATTGAAAAGTGGCTTCTAGACAGGGGTGCTTCTCAAGGAAGATAACCGGTATGGAATAACTAAAAAATAGGAATATTCCCTGTACCTTCTTCTGTTTTCACTTAGGAATATGTAATTTAAAGGGACTCTGTCAGCACAAAATGACTGTTCAAACCAAGCACAGGAGCTCCGTGCAGCCTTGGCGTGGCCAAACAGGTCATTGAACCTTCTCTCCTACTTGTTTTCCAACTATCTCCTCCCTTCCCTGGCTCATATAAAGCCAGAGCTGTCAATCAAGGAAGAGAGGGGTGTAAGCAAAAGGAAAATAGGTGGGAACGTGCACAGAACACATGTCATGGGTGCACGGAGCTTGGTTTGAACCGTCATTTTGTGCTCCAGAACTCTGTAGGATCTCTCTTGACATGCCTGTTTCATTAGATCCTTAAAGAGCGCCTTTTCTTACACCTCTTGCATTATCCCAGTTCTCTGTTATTCGTCTTAAAAAATGTATGAGTTGATTTGCAATCTGGGTTTCTACTGTTACTTTTGGTAATAGGTTGTAAAGACAAATCCAAGTGAGAAGGGGATTATAATACCCCGTTATCAATGTATATATACCGTACATTTCCAGGAAGAATAAAAGAGGAATGTTACAAAACAGAATTCTATAAATATATATATATTATCCAGAATTGTTATTTTATGGGAAATACAATCAGACAATTGAGGTCAGACAATGGGTCCTTCCTTAATTACACTGAATTATAGAGGGATACAATGTGTTAGACTCTACAGCAAGTGAATTCTACTCTTAATAACAACAATAAAATAACGCGAAGAACTATATTTTATACTCTTATTCTTTATGAGTGAGTATTTCATAGCTGAATGTAAAACGTTGTTAATATTCCTTTTCCAGGGATCTTAAACTGGACAATATACTTCTGGACGCAGAAGGACACTGTAAACTGGCGGACTTTGGGATGTGCAAAGAGGGCATTCTGAATGGCGTAACTACAACGACCTTCTGCGGTACGCCAGACTACATCGCTCCCGAGGTAGGTACTGATCACATGAAAACGAGAGAATTAATAAAGGCTATTCGCAAAGGCGTTCATCCTGCTTTGTCTTTTGGAATTTTAAATATAACCTAGTGGTTCCATCGGTATTACACAGGTATTGCTCCCCGGAGCATTGCTTGAAACTGTGACACGTCCCATGGCTCCTTGATGAATTTGCAAGTTGCTGGACGGGCTCACTGCTCACTAGTGCATCGTCTTGGTGATTGTCTTAACACATTAATTCTAGAGCCGATGGCATATATCATGCTACAGCACACTTTTCCTTAGGGCTCCAATCACCTTGTAGAGGCCAAAACTGTGTCCTTTTGACCAACATCCAGCAGCCAGCTTATAGACATTGGTGGTTTTTTTTACAGTATAGAATAATCTAGTGGAATATGCTGCTCTATGTAAAGGTGTACAGTAATGACAAATCATGTGCTTTATTTTTAATGGGAACCTATAAGCCTCATATCTCACTGTATGCCGATGTAGCAGCCTTCTGTCAGAAGTATACGTCGGGTGCTTCTCTTGATGTATACCTCCTACAATATATGGAGAAAAGTATTGGGACACACGTCTTAATCATTCAATTCAGGTATTTCCTTCAACTCCCCGGTGTATAACACCTCATCCCCCAGTGAATAACATCCAGCCACTCGCCCCCTGGTCCATAACCTTCAGGCCTTCTCACCCAGTGTATAACTGACCCCTCACTGCCAGTGTATAACATCCTGCCCCTCGCCCCCAGCGAATAACATCCATCCCCGGTGTATAACATCCGGCCACTCGTCCCCTGGTGTATAACATTCAGCCCCACAGCCCCGGTGTATAACATCCAGCCCCTCGTCCCCAGTGACAAACATCTGGCCCAGATGTATAACATCCGGCCACTCGCCCCCTGGTGTATGACATTCGGACCCTCACCCCAGGTGTATAACATCTACCCCCTTTCCAAAGTGTATAACATCCTGCCCCTTGTCCCCAGAGTATAACATACGGCCCTTCACACCCAGTGTATAACATTTGGCCCCCCCCCCCCCTGTAAATAGCATATGGCCCCTTGCCCCCGGTGTATAACCTCTACCACCCTCCATATTCTCTGCCTTTACTAACATGTGACAGACTGGCTGGTGGTGCAGAGCTCACTGATACCAGCGCTGTCCTCTAATACGAGACACCAGTGTAACACGTCATTTTTTCTTTCCTAAATATTCACCATCACCTGTGAGTGATATTACTGAAAAGTGGAAGGAACAACAGCAACTCAGTCATGGAGTGGAGACCACATAATGTTACAGAGTGAATTCACTGATAGCTGAGGAGCAGAGGGCAGAAAATTCACCACCAGCCTGTTGACTTCATAACTGTAGAGTCCACACGGCCTCTGATATTAACGTCAGCACAAAAACTGTGTTCCACTATGAGCTTCATGGCATGGGTATCAATGGTCGGGCAGCTTCATGCATGGTTGGCCTTGGCCTGTTATTCCCAGTGAAGGTAAATCTTAATGCTTCAGCACAACACATTTTGGACAATAGTAGCTTTCAACTTTCTAGAAACGGTTTGGGGAAGGCCTTTTTCTGTTCTTCATGATTTTACGCAGTGCACAAAGCAAGGTCCTTAAAGACATGGTTGGGTGAATTACCGTATATACTCGAGTATAAGCCGACCCGAGTATAAGCCGACCCCCCTAATTTTGCCACAAAAAACTGGGAAAACTTATTGACTCGAGTATAAGCCTAGGGTGGAAAATGCAGCAGGTACCGGTGAATTTCAAAATTAAAAATAGATACTCCATACCATTCATTATGGCCCCATAGATGCTCCACATAAAGCTGTGCCACATATAATGCTCTGCACCGTTCATTATGGCCCCATAGATGCTCCACATAAACCTGTGCCATATATAATGCTCTGCACCATTGCCCCATAGATACTCCACATAAAGCTGTGCCATATATACAATGCTCTGCACCGTTGCCCCATAGCTGTGCCATATATATAATGCTCTGCACCGTTGCCCCATAGCTGTGCCATATATATAATGCTCTGCACCATTGCCCCATAGCTGTGCCATATATATAATGCTCTGCACCGTTGCCCCATAGCTGTGCCATATAGTGCTCTGCACCGTCCATTATTGCCCCATAGCTGCTGCTGCTGCTGCTGCAATAAAAAAAAAAACATACTCACCTGTCTTGCTTGCAGCTCCTCGGCGCCATCTTCCCGGCGTCTCTCCGCACTGACTGATCAGGCAGAGGGCGGCGCGCACACTATATGCGTCATCGCGCCCTCTGCCTGAACAGTCAGAGCGGAGAGACGCCGGGAAGATGGCGCGACGCCCGGCGTGTGGAACGAGGACAGGTGAATATGACATACTTACCTGCTCCCGGCGTCCCGCTCCTTCCCCCGGACAGCTGGTCTTCGGTGCCGCAGCCTCTTCCTCTATGAGCGGTCACCGGCACCGCTTCATTAGAGAAATGAATAGGCGGCTCCGCCCCTATGGGAGGTGGAGCAGCCTATTCATTTCTCTAATGAGCGGTCCCACGTGACCGCTCAGGGGAAGAGGCTGCGGCACCGAAGACAGTGTGACAGGCAGGGGGAGCGCCAGGATCGCCGGGACTAGGTGAGTATATGACAGTGCTCACCCGCCGACCCCACCACCGATCATGACTCGAGTATAAGCCGAGAGGGGCACTTTCAGCCCAAAAATTTGGGCTGAAAATCTCGGCTTATACTTGAGTATATACGGTAGTGTGGAAGAACATGACCAGCCGCACAGAGCCCTGACCTCAACCTTAGGCTACGTTCACATTTGCGTTGTGCGCCGCAGCGTCGGCGCCGCAACGCACAACGCAAATAAAAACGCAGCAAAACGCATGCACAACGCTGCGTTTTGCGCCGCATGCGTCGTTTTTTTCATTGAATTTGGACGCAGCAAAAATGCAACTTGCTGCGTCCTCTGCGCCCGGACGCGGGCGCCGCAGCGACGCATGCGGCGCAAAACGCAAGTGCGCCGCATGTCCATGCGCCCCCATGTTAAATATAGGGGCGCATGACGCATGCGGCGCCGCTGCGGCGCCCGACGCTGCGGCGAGGACCGCAAATGTGAACGTAGCCTTATTGAGCAGCTTTGCAATGAACTAGAAAGGAGATTGTGAGCCCGGCCTCACCTCCAACATCAGTATCTGACCTCACAAATGCTTTTTTGGATGAGGTGGCAAAAATTCCAAAATCTTGTAGAAAACCTTCCCAGAAGAATAAAAGCTGTTTTATATGCAAAGTAGTCTACTCCATGTTATTAATGAATGTGGAATGGGAGGTCATAAAAGCTCCTGTAGGTGTAATGTGTAAGTGTCCCAATACGTGTGTTCATATAGTGCATGTAGGCACCCACGTACGTGATGTGAGCCTTAGTCCATTACTGTGGCCTAATATATCGGAGGGAACCTGTTAGGTTGGATAATGTTATTAACTTGCAGACATAGGGTTAATCTTCAGCTCACAACACTGTTGGAGTCCACTGATCAAAACTGCTAAGAAACAGTCGGAAGGGTTCTGTTTATCTTTGAGATGTAGAAAATATTTGGGTCTGTCACCATTCTGCTCAAGTTTGTTGATAAATTGAACCTTTCAACCCCTTCTTATGAGCAATCATTGGATACCCATCAATTCACAACATATTAAAACTTTTTGTAAAAGTTTTGTTATGCATTGAAAATGTCCAGTATTTTGATTGAAGGTCTGCAACCATTATCTACGTTGGTGTGAGCAGGCCACATGAGGTCTTCTGCATTAACCATTTTGCATTGCCTTTGCCACCACTTCCGAACTTATGTAGAGATGTTTAAGTATCTCATCTGAAAGTTGTCATGTTAATATGCTTGTTCCAGATATTACAGGAATTAGAATATGGGCCCTCAGTGGACTGGTGGGCACTAGGCGTCTTGATGTATGAGATGATGGCTGGTCAACCACCTTTCGAGGCCGACAATGAAGATGACCTCTTCGAATCCATCCTGCACGATGATGTTCTATACCCTGTGTGGCTCAGTAAGGAAGCTGTAAGCATATTGAAAGCTGTAAGTCTTGAATTACAATTTTTTTTTTTGTATTATTACTTTTTTTTTCTTTCCAAAAAACTGAAATTGACTAATAGAGAACAGTCACCCTCTGGGAGTTCACATGCAGTTCATAGTGGCACTGGTTGGATAATGGAGCCTGGGATAAATTACACTCCTTGTGGGAAAAGAACATAATGTTTGTGTATGAAGTATAAACCAGAGGACTGAAGACTTGTACTAACTAAACAAGGAAAGTCTGCAGAGTAGATATGCGTTAAAACCTACAAGAGAAAAAGTAAGCAAAAACCCTGATGTAGCTAAGTAAAAAAGCAAAAGTGCATTTAAATAACACAGAGTTTTTAGTAATACTGTTTTTTGATAAAAAAAAATAGCCCAAAAGCCATCCCACCGCGTCAAGGTAACACTGATCGGGACTGTCCTACACTGTCTAATATTAAAACCTTACCATGTGTCAATGTTGACCTCAGTGTGAATAAGGGCAGAGAAAAGGACTGGGCCCAACCAGTGAAAAACCAGACTGGGGAAAACTTACATACAATATATATATATATATATATATATATATATATATATATATATATATATATATATATATATATATACAATCTCTAGCTCAGAAACAGGGAGGCCACACCCCGGCTTGCAGAGAATGCAACAATACAAAGAAAAAAACACAAAAATTGAGCTTAACTTGAGTTGGTACACATGCAGAGGTTAAACGCATGTTCACATTGGCCACAAAACATGTAGGCTATGTGCACACGTCAGGATTATTTGCAGAAATTTCCTAAACAAAACTGGACTTTTTCCGCAGAAAATCCACATGCGTTTTTTGCGCGTTTTTCTCGCTTTTTTTTACGTGCAGATTTTTCGCATTTTTTTCCGGAGCTTCCCAATGCATGTAAATAGCGGGAAATCCGTGAAAAAATCTGCAAAATTAATGAACATGCTGCATTTTTTACCGCGATGCATTTTTTTCACAGAAAAAAACCCGCAACATGTGCACAAAAATTGCAGATTGCTTAATGGATGTGTTTTTTTTTGTGGTTTTATCGCGTTTTTGTAGCGAAAAATCCGGAACGTGTGCACAGCCTAAAACCTACAAGAGAAAAAGTAAGCAAAAACCCTGATGTAACTAAGTAAAAAAGCAAAAGTGCATTTAAATAACACAAGAGTTTTTAGTAATACTGGTGTTTGATAAAAAAATAGCACAAAAGCCATCCCACCGATATGCGCTACGGTATCTGCCTGATGCTTTACAGTTCGTGGTGCCCCGTCCCTGTGCCCGGCCGCTGGACTGAAGTACAGACAATGGGTTAAAATAAATAAATTATATTCATTGTACAGAGTATAATTTTATAATATGTTATAGTCCCTAGAAATGTGCAATGTGAAAAAAATGTTCTCCAACCTAGCAAGCCAACTTCTTGTAGACGTCTGTGAAGAAGCAGAAAACATAACCAGAAACTCCTGGGCAAAAAAACCACAAAATCTATAGCCATCCCCTGCCTACCTTGTGTCATTTATAATACTGGGGTCTTTTCATATGATCTTAACTCCCTTGCATGGACCAAGTTTAGGAGCTGATCCCACTCAATACACTGCAGGTGGCAGCTGTGTTATACCGCCTGCACCAGCCTCTAATAATAATACACAAAGAAGGACCGGTATAAAGTGCCAGTATGCACCAAATAAATATTTTATTTTGAATTTACATATAATATAACCAAAAAACAACAAATACCTGCAAGGTTGCTACTAAGAAGCAGAGACTGCCACAATAAGTTATAGGTAATAAACATATTACCACACCTGTGCCTACTTTAATATACCCATACATATAACTCAGTATACTCAATTATACTACATAGTGTAGGGGTAAAAAGAAACCCTGTCTAAATACCTCTAAGTAATGTGCTGGGTAAAAATGAAGATAAGCGGCACTTACATAGATCTGGTGTGGATCCCAAATGGCGTCCCCGCCGCCCCAACGCACGTTTCGCTTCTTCGTCAGGAGGCGTGTGTTGGGGAGGGGTGAGGCAGTTTTTAAAGGACAGAAAGCCAATAGACCAAGAGAAACGTATAGATTGAAATTTTAGTCAGCTGCCGATATGCGGTGAAGTAAGAGCAACTTCCGGAACTCACTCGCGCATGCGCAGCCGACCGTGCCCGTCATTGAGACGCATAGACTTGCGGCCGTGGAACGCAAGCTAACATGGGCCGTCTTCAGACGGCGCATGCGCAAGCGTCCAAGTGGCCACTCATGCAGGCGTCAGAGAGCATATCAGATATGCTCTCTGACGCCTGCATGAGTGGCCACTTGGACGCTTGCGCATGCGCCGTCTGAAGACGGCCCATGTTAGCTTGCGTTCCACGGCCGCAAGTCTATGCGTCTCAATGACGGGCACGGTCGGCTGCGCATGCGCGAGTGAGTTCCGGAAGTTGCTCTTACTTCACCGCATATCGGCAGCTGACTAAAATTTCAATCTATACGTTTCTCTTGGTCTATTGGCTTTCTGTCCTTTAAAAACTGCCTCACCCCTCCCCAACACACGCCTCCTGACGAAGAAGCGAAACGTGCGTTGGGGCGGCGGGGACGCCATTTGGGATCCACACCAGATCTATGTAAGTGCCGCTTATCTTCATTTTTACCCAGCACATTACTTAGAGGTATTTAGACAGGGTTTCTTTTTACCCCTACACTATGTAGTATAATTGAGTATACTGAGTTATATGTATGGGTATATTAAAGTAGGCACAGGTGTGGTAATACGTTTATTACCTATAACTTATTGTGGCAGTCTCTGCTTCTTAGTAGCAACCTTGCAGGTATTTGTTGTTTTTTGGTTATATTATATGTAAATTCAAAATAAAATATTTATTTGGTGCATACTGGCACTTTATACCGGTCCTTCTTTGTGTATTATTATAAACATTTGGTTAATTGTGCCTTTTGAACTTTATATGGGTCTAGTGGTGTAACCAGCCTCTAATAGCAGCAACCGGAGCTAACTCAGATCACTGCTTTTTAACCGTTTAGATTCTGCTGTCAGTCTCTGAAGGCATCATTTAAACCGTTGCATAGAGGTTGCACACCCGTTCGGACACTCATCATTCTCCTGTGACATAATCTCAGGGTGCCAATGTGTCAAAAAATGGTATTAATGCAAGAAATATACTAATTATTGGAAGCAAAATTGTAAAAGAACTTACCAACTGTCTCTAAATGGAGATGGTGGGCTGATAGGAGTTTGTCTAGCACTCCGCTTTTTACCTCTGCGAGGAAGCAGTAATCTGAAATCACTGCATTATTGGTCGTCATATCTAGCGGTGAGATCGCAGTAGTGGCTAAAATTCGCTAGCGGGTTACAGTTAAGCCTCGTGCACACGGCCGATTTTGTCATACGTGTACACTCGTACCTATGATATTCTATGGGGCTCTTCACCTGACTGAGCGGTCCACCGAAAAAAATGACCGTTTGTGAGTTGAGGGGTTTGATCAAAAGTCTATGAGTCCGTAAAAAAAAAATCGGACCGCATGTGCATGTCGTATGTGGAGAAAGAATGTCAGCGCTGAGTACAGTTTTCATCAGGATCATCTGGACATTGACTTTTACACCCGGCTGCGGCTTCCATTTCTTTTTCCACTACTTCATCATTTATTTCTGATGTTTTTCTGAAAATTGTTAATTTGGTCAAAATCTGCATCTGTTTATTTCATGCCACATCAAATAATAGGAATGAATGAGAATAAGAAAAATACATAAATCTGTCCGGCGTTTTTTAGTTATTACTTGGCTTAATGAATGACAGAAATGACTTATTCTGTTCCTGGAAATATTTCTTTCCTGGCCATAAATCAGAACCCTCACTGGAGTAATTTCCAGCTAATGGAAGGATATTATGCCTGTTCCTTGTTATCTTATGAGTCTTTAAGAGCTATCTCTCCCGGAGTCCCCATACTCAGGAATGCTCAGCTAGGCGCTCCTGTGTTCTCTATGAGAGAGCTGCTGCCAGACCAATGTGGCAGCTGCTCTTGTCTGGGAGATGAATGTGCCACTGAAATTCAACATCTTCTGTTGGAGAGGAGTTGGAAGGCCCCGTACACATTAGACTATTGGTCGACTTTAGTCTAATGTGTCTGTTGATGCGGGCCATTGCTTAACAAGATGATAATGACCTTTTAACCTGTACATTATTAGTAGGGGTAAGATTTTCAATAGTAATGTTTAAAAAGAAAGAAAGAGTAAGAAAAAAAGAGAAAGAAAGAGTAAGAAAAAAAAAAGAAAGAAAGAGTAAGTAAAAAGACAGAAAGACAGAGAAAGAAAAAGAAAGAAGGAAACAAAAAAAGGAAAAGACAGTAAAAAAGATAGAAAGGGAGAAAGAAAACGAGAAAGAAACAGAAAAAAAATAGAAACATTTAGAAAGAGAAAAAAAAAAACAGAAAGAGAAGAAATTTAAGAAAAAGTGAGAGAAGCATGAAAAAAAGAAAAGCCTGCTTACACTGTATCATAAATCAGGAAGAAAGACAAAGGAAGGAATGAAAAAAAAATAATGAAAGAAAGTAATGCATTAATAAAATATAGAGAAGCATGCTTTTATCATAAATCATTTTTTAAATCATCCTTAAAACCTTTTAAATATTTTAGTTTTCATACCAGCCCATAGAGCATACAGAATAGACTGACGTTTCCTGCTTTATGTATTTTACTTCCTGTTTTGCTGTGTAGACTGAGGCAGAGTTTGCAGAGTCATTGTCAGGCAGAAGATTATGTGACGGCTCAATTCTACAACATACAGTTCTATATTCTCTGCCATTTACTAGTTTAGAAGTCCATGACTTACTGTGGATTGTATTAGTTAATGATTACTTTTCTGTTCATTAACTTAAAGCCTTTGATGCAGATAGAAAGCACATAAAACCTGCGGCACTCTCAGTATAGAGGTTGCAGTAGTGTGCTTTGTCCATTTAATTTGTCAGCTTCCAAGATTTAAATATAAAGTCTAAGGCCACGTTCACACTTTGCGGCGTCCCTCTGTGGGTTCTCCCGCAGCGGAATTGATAAATCTGCAGGGCAAAACCGCTGCGGTTATCCCTGCAGATTTATCGCGGTTTGTTCCGCGGTTTCCGCTGCGGGATTACTCCTATACTATTGATGCTGCATATGCCATGACATGAGTAAGACTGCCTAGTGCAGTCGAAACTCATTGACTGGGTCATGTTGACCATGTACATTTTTCTTTTGTATGCACTATAATTTCTTTTGAAAAATAAAAATAAAATGAAAATCCAATCCTGTTGAGCCGGACTCCAATTTTTTCTATTTTCCTACGTGTAAGTATGTCTCTCTTATCAATCTTTAGGAGAATGAACAGGAAATCAGGACCCCTGTTCTCATGATCAGTCGGGGTCCCAGGCCCCAAGTATAACGAATTTATATTCTGTAGATATTAATTTGTAAAAACCCTTAAGTGAGTTGTCTGAGTGCAACATATTAATGCTCTATCCACAAAATAGATAATCAATATGAGAATGGTGTGGGTCCAACACAAGTGTATTACCCAACAGCAGCTGCTAAACATTGAATGGGGTTTTGCTTTCCTGCTCCTTTCCATGTGTTTGCATCCAGGCGACCGTCAGATCAAATAGCAGCTGGTTGGTTAGGGTGCCAGGTGTCGGACCCCCATCGATCCTATGGCCAGGTCATCTGTGATGCTGAGTCATTTCTCACAGACAAGGCATGAGTTGGGATAGTCAAGAAGTCTGAGGTCAAAAGCCAGGAGGGTACGTCATAAATAGAGAGAAGAGAAAAAGGCGTAGTCAGGTAACAGTCCGAGGTCAAAATACCAGGAAGATAGCAGATCAGAAAAAATGGGTTAAAAGAACGGATGGTCAGAACGAAGTCCAAGGTCAGGCAAAGAAAGATTAACAAGCAGAACACATGGAGACATAGAGAGACAAACCACACAGAGCTGAATGTACGTCAGGCGGAAGTCTGGGACTAACAGCCCGGCTAAGTAGCAGAGCAATCACCTGGGACAATGAACACCTGGAGACAGTCAGCACCCCCCAATCTGAAATTGGATGACAGAGCTGTCAATCTAAACACCAACAGCTCAGCACTCCCCTGCACTAGACTGGACACTTAGCTGTCAAAAGTTCTGACAGCGTCATCACTCCCCTGTACCAGATTGGAAAGCTGAGCCATCAGTAACTGCATCCTAGACACTGAGGGGCGGAATCGTGACATCATCAATATGTTGTGTCCTAACAACCCTTTAGATCCCAGTGCAAAAACATCACAATTTAAAATATTTTTAAATAGTAACCAATGGAATTTATCAAGAGCTACAGTAGATATTCACACAGCTTTGTGAAAAAATAAAATATTTTCTCCATCTTATAAAGTGGTGGCTTATCACTAAATCATATAAAACTCAACTTCTCCACATCTACGAACAATCTTTAGGGCAGAACTCACATCATCCTGAATCCTCCCGCTTCCTCACATGTCCAGAGTCAGTGGATTCATCCAATGATGTTTCTATCCATTCTGCTAAGACAAATAATCAGATGGGCTGATAGTAACATCATTGGTTGAATCCACCAATTCTGGAAGTGTGAGGAAGCGGGAGGATGCTGTGGATTCTTCCCTAAAGATTGTTGATGCGGAAAAATTGTATTTTATCTGTTTTTACTGTGAAGCGTCTTGGATTGCTTAATTTAACCTTGCCTTGGCCCGATATCACTTGTGTGGCCAGGAAAATAAGTACCGTAGGCTTTATTCACACATCAGTATTTTTGATCAGTATTTCTATGCCAAAATAAGGAGCGTCTCCAAAATACAGAATAGGTGTCAGTCTTTCAATTATAGTTTTTCTCTGTATGTTCCACTCCTGGTTTTGGCATACAAACGTTAATAAAAAAAAAATCACTGACGTCTGAATGAGCCCTTCTAGTGATATATCTCTAAATCAATACTACAACCTCTCCGGATGAGAACTTCACTGATTATACTGTTATGGCAGGTCCTAGCAATATTAACACACTATAGGATGGGTATAGCCCTTTAAAGGGAAACAAGTTTTTGCTACCTCATCTGAGAGCAGCATGATGTAGGAGCAGAGACCCTGATTCCAGCAATGTATTACTTACTGTGCTGCTTGCTGCTGTTTCGATTAAAATCCCTTTATCTGTTGCAGGTCTATCAGTTCTCTGAATGCTGAGCTCTGTATAACCCCACCCACACCACTGATTGGCTGCTTCCTGTGTGCACTGTGCATAGGTACAAACCAGCCAATCAGTAGTGGGGGTGTGGTTGGACTACCTGGTAGCAGGTTACTAGTCCTCTAGTGATAATCTCCTGCTGATAAACTAGTGATTTTATAAAAAATACTGCAAGCAGCTCAGTAAGTGACACATTGCTGGAATCGGGCTGTCTTTTCTTACATTATTCTGCTCTCAGATTAGGCAGCAAAAACCTAAGGACAACTTTAAGGAAAATGAACGATTTTCCATACAAGTAAATATGACCTCTGATGAAAGAAGGGTGTGGACAGAATAACACAGCAATGATGCACAGAGCATGTAAACAGGAGGATTATTTCTGGATTTAAAGTCATTGAATATTTAGGTCTCCTGGGGTTTGGATATTCGCCAAGATACAATGTAATCTTCAGGTTTGTAGCTTGTGAAATTTCTGGTCTTTGGTAAATATAAAGTCATTTTTATCCAAACAGCTTCATTCTCTTTAATTAAGATTGGAAAGCTCTCGTTAGATCTGAGCATCGGAACATATTGTATAATAGTTGTATAATCGTGTTACTGTGTCAGTAGGGGTATACCTGGTCTTAAAAGAGGCGGAATTGGAAAAGTCTTAAAGAGGTTGTCCACTACTTTATCACTGCTGACCTATTCTTAGGATAGGTCATCAATGTCTGATCGGTTGGGGTCCGACCCCAACCACCCCGCCGGTCTGCTTTTATTGGGTTGGCGGCTGCCGCCTGGAAATACTTGTGGAGCTGGCCATCTTCTGATCCAATTGATTTGAATAGGAGGAGGATATCAGAAGACTGCCAGCTCGGCAAGTGAGCTTTTCTGACTGCCGGCCACCGGCATCGATAACGTCTGATCCTAAGGATAGGTCACCAATGCTAAAGTAGAGGACAACCTCTTTAAGTACTAATCAGATAAAGGCATTTGGTCAAATTATCTCCGACATAAATAAAAGAAAAAATAATTCAGTTCATACAATTAAACGTCCGCGAAGCCCAGAAATTCATTGTCTCCCTATTATTAATAGCCGTGGAGCTGGTCACTCTGTGATCCCAGTCACATAGGCCAGTGATGTTGTTGTGCAGCACAGGAAAGGCAGCGGAAGCTCGAAGGCGTCTGTGCAGTTTACTGGAGAATGCTAACAAGGGATTAGACTTGGAACACTTGATTTCCTTACATTGTGCGAGCAGACACTGGTCGGATTGACTTTAGCCAGAAACAAGTCATTTAAGGTGGATTTTTTATTTTTTTTTTTGCAATGCAAAATCGCATTTGTCGCAAGTAATTTTCTTACTCTTTTGCGTTGGTCCTATCATGACGTAGGAAAAAAAGGAGGCAAAAGACTTCCAGGGTCTATTGAAAAATATTTAGAATTGAGAGTCCTCAGTGGTTGATACCTTTTAATGGTACCAAGATATATTTCTTTCCTGTATCAAAATTTAGGGTCTATTGATAAATTGTCGTTTGATAAGAAACTTCATGCCTGGTCATCATTTTAGCCTAAAGGGCTTTTGATGTCCATGGAGAAATGAAAATGGGGGAAATAAAAGCCATTATTTATTATTCTGCCTAAAACAGTTATCAATACGCTCATTCATCTGATTAGCAGCCCGTGCATAAGGGCCTTAAGAACTATATTCACATCTCCCTCCATCCCCTGCTGGATCAGTTCTTCTGATTTGCTTTCTCGGCGGTCTTAGCTATACTAGGCTACAGGCTAGTATGACAGCAAGAAATGGTAGCCCTGCTTTACTGGAAGTGTCATCGCCTTTTGGGATGTGGACATTTCCTGCCAAGCAATGCTCAGGTGAAGGAAGTGGTGCTCAGCAGAATCTCAGCGTGACCTTAGCACAGTGCCACTGCCAAACTGAATGTGGTGCAGTGCAGGTTTCAATTATTTTTTTTTGTTTGTTTTTTATTTATTTTTTGGGGAATCCGTCAGCAGGGTTTTACTATGTAATCTGAGAGCAGTATAATGTAGGGACAGAGATCCTTATTACATAGCATGAGACAGCTAGTCCTCTACTGATAATCTATTGAAACTACAACAATCAGCTCAGTAAGTGACACATCGCTGGAATGAGAGTATTTGCCCCTACATCATGCTGCTCTCAGATTACATAGCAAAAAGCTGCAGATTTGCTTTAAAAACAGTGTTTGACATGTTGCATGTTTGTGTCCCATGAAAACTTATACCAGAGAGCGAGCATTGTATGTGCAAGTGAGCCTATAGAAAAATAACAACACTATGGAACAGTGCATAATTCTTATATACAGTGCATATATAATACCACAGTACCATGCCTATATACTGTAATACGGTCCTTGAGTCCATCTGCAGCACCTACGGAGAGAAGCAAAGGATTACATGTTGTGTGTCGATGTAATGGTTATCCACAGACATTTTCTTGTAGCCAGAATCTCAATTTGCCGACACGGTGTTTCAGGGTGTTGCTTCTCATCAGTGCTAAGTATGAGATCTGATTTGTCTGGGTGAGAGGCTTAAGACTGGAGGCTAAGGGGTAGGGTTTCTCCTTGTGGAGAGTGACAAGCCAGTCCTGGCATGACAGAGTTAGAATCTTAGGCCTCTCACCCAGCCAAATCAGATCTCATACTCTGCACTGATGAGTAGCAGCACTCCGAAACACAGTGTCTGCAAACTGAGATTCTGGTATGGCTTTTATTCTAAGTCATGTGTCAAGGCTCGTTAAAGGGTCGATATTGCCTTTTAGGATCTCTGCTTCCAATAGGTGGTGCTAGAGTTCAAGTCCTCTGTGAAGAGGTAATTTACATATTTGATTTCCCAGAAGAGCATGCATGGCTTTTAAGTCTCACTCTGACATGCCAGGCCTGGCTTATCACTCTCCGCAAGGAGAAACCTTGCCCCTTTAGACCCCTGTAACTTTACAGACATGTTTAGTGTGTCATTTTGTGAACTTCATACTAAAAGTACATCACAAGTGTAATGGAGACGTAGCCTAATATTACCAAACAAGGCATAAAAAGCACCGCAACAGAACTTCTATATCTATTTCCGAGTTGTGCACTGATACTCCAGAGTTTATGGAAACCAGTATACGGCAACTAACGATTAAGATGTTTTCTTTCCATAGTTTATGACAAAGAATCCCAACAAGAGGCTCGGATGTGTGCCGTCCCAGGGGCTAGAAGAAGCCATTAAACAGCATCCGTTTTTCAAAGAAATTGACTGGGTACTTCTAGAGCAGAGGAAAATCAAACCGCCATTTAAACCACGAATTGTGAGTAGACGCAAAACGGTCTGTAATCGACACTATGGACCATGGGGGGAAGGAAATATGTTATTACTGGACCTGTATGGAGATGTGTCGGCATATTATTTATGTAACAGGTTTACATCCTGGGCCGCCATGTGGATATTTCTACTTCCATGCCAGAAATGGCCGACTGTGGTTCCATTTCCACATTTCTCCTCACCATTGGCCAGCGCCATGTAAAAATAATAAAATCAAATACTGCTCCTCCTCCCCGGGTCCAACGCCAACTCTCTGCTGCTGCTCCAGTGTCTGTCTTTTTGCTGCAGCGATGACATTATGACTATACTGCACAACACCGCTGCAGCCAGTCACTGAGCTACTGATCTACATCAGAAGAGCGCGCAGCGATTTTCTTCAATCATAAGTTATTGCTTTAACATTTTGTGACGCATTCGACCTTTTGATCGCTTTCTTTTGCATCTTTTGGGGAAGAGCAGTGACCGAAAAACGGCGATTCTGTCATTTCGATTTTTTTTATAATTTGTGGGTAAAATAATTTTATATATTAACACACTGGACTTTTACAGACATGTTGCTAACTAATGGGCTTATTTTTTTAATTTCTTCATTTTTGAATGAGGAAAAGGGAGAATTCAAACTTTCATGTATTTTTAGTTTTTATATATATATTTTTAAAACTTTTTTTTACTTTTCACTTTTTTTTTTAGTCCTCCTAGCTGACTTGAAGCTGCAATGGCTTGAACAATATACTGCAATACCAAAGTAATGCAGTATGTAGAATAATATATAGTACAAATCAGAATCTCATTTAGCTGGGCTTCACAGGAGCATCAGGAGGGCAACGACAGAGGTCTTTGGGCAACCCGTGAGGGTTGGTGGTCTGACAGCATACACCACCACGAACGTGGCCGTTAAATACCTGCATTTAATTGGTTAATCAGAGCCAGCTCTGGTGACTTCTCTTACAAGCAGGTGTTGGCCGTATAACACAGTCGGCACCTGCTCTGTGAGGAGCAGCCTCAGCTCCTGAGCCTGCAACATCCAACCGCACCCTCCCCGTATCGTATATTTTTATTTCCTGGAGAGGGAAGATGTCAAGATATTTTTAGATGGACATAAAGGTTATCCACGGCTTTTGTACTACCATAGACCAACATGTCAAAATATCAAAAAACACAAGAAAAATGTTGGCGGTGTCCTCCTTTGACTTGCTCATGATCGGGGAGCTTCTCCATGGCAATGTCTTGTTTTGTTTTCTGTAAGTAACAAGTTTCAACTGTGCAAATGGCCGTTAATTTGCTATTATTCCTGTTGTGATGATATCGTCAGAAGTGTTCCGCAGATGATGAAATATTCCCATTATTGTACCCTTAATCCTCTTGATATTCTACACTCTTCTCCACTGTTGTTCATAACTGAGAACAGCCCAGAGCATGCCAGTTTCGGCTAGGCACTGCCAGGGATTGTTCTGGCTTAATGCCTTGGATATGATTAATGTTGCTTTTAATTGCGTTTTGCATTTGACAGGTTGAAAAATCATAAAGTGAGATATAAACTCTTCTTTGAATGTTTACTCTAGAATCTGTAGGTAAACTCTTTATAAGTCAACTTCAATGAGAGTCCTTAAGTTTAGACCTACCGTCTTTTTCCCTAAATCCTACTATATCAATAGTAAATGGAATATGAATATTCCAGCAAGATGGATCCCTGGAAGAGGTAATCCCACCAACAATTATTGCTGCGATCCCAAAATTGTGTGAATAAAGCAGTGGTGCCCCCCGGAGAATGCAGCTCTCGGTTGTCTCCAGCCATCGCATTGTGAATGAATGGAGTTGAAGTGAGCATACTCGACCTACGCTCCATTCTTTTCAGAGCTCCATTCTTGGGATCGGTGGGGATTTTACAGGTCGTAACTACGGCAGTCAAAAAATTATCCCCTGCACCATGAATAGGGGATAATTTTTCTATGTTGATAAAATAGGTGAATTAAGCAGGTTTTTTTTTGCCATCGTTTAAAACTTCGGACTGCAATCTATGGACTGGCCGGCGCGGCTCCGCCAACCCAAATGTGACAGCTGCATAGAAATACATGAAGCGGTCACGCTCGGGTCAGGAGAGCCACCGGCCAGTCCGAGCATTACGATCCGATCTCAGTCCTATTTGTACAGCCATCTGACTGCGCCCTTATAGTGATAATAATATCTCACGTCTCGGAAAATAAGTAATTCAGATGGAACATTTTTACGAGGGCCTTCTGCACATGGCAAGCCTGTTTACACATGTTTGCATTGCTGGAATTTTACACCTGCATTATCTGTTGTCTTTCTATGTGCCGTGCCCATTTGGCCCGGTTTTGAATACTTGGCACAAACAGTTCAATTTTTGCAAACATCTATTTAAAGTTTTGACTCTACACAATCCTACATTTGCATCTTACATTATATAGCTATCCATGAATTACACATTGTGAAGGCAAGCATTGTGTGAGTTATAAGGTCCAAGCTTTCTGGTATCATCTATGGTGTTGGTGAAGATGTAGATGGAGCTCATTAAAGAGATTGTCTACAAAAAAGGGAAAGGATGTAATTTTCTTCTATTTTTTATTTCAGACAACCTTTTTGGAACCAAATAAGGTGTATTTTTTTGAGGGGGGGGGGGGGGGATAGAAAAGCAATACCCCTTTCTTAAAAAATCAGTGCTACATCTGGATTTCGTGGAGTATTAAAATTCCACGCCATTAAAAGTGATTGATGCTAGGCAGTAATTCCATACAACCTCTGCTGCTGTTTTGTCTTTTTTTTCTATCCCTGAACAACCATTTTAAATGGTGACTGTACTTTTAGTCAACTTTATTTCACTATTTAAATGTTATGCTTTCTTTCCTCTCAAACATCACTCCATAGTGCCGGCCGCTAAGTAGCTTTCATCTGTCCAACTTTCTATCCACTGCCTATTGTCAAGGGTAATCCGTCTCTAGCAGGAGAAGTGCCAAGAAGGATTGTAGGGAGGGAGCGTGCGGCTTTACCTCTGCTCCTCCTTTCCTCTAGCTTTTAGTTTGGCCAATGGGTGGAGCAATACAATGAGAAGTGAGATAAAGGAACTTCCAGCATCCAAAAGGCTGGTTAGGAGAAAAAGACATTCAATGGCTGAGGTCACAGGAGAGAATCTGGCAGATTATTGTAATGTCACTTTGCTCAGACTCTGATCAGAGTTTGAGCTGAGCGTCATTTTACTGTGATCCTATCCTCTCGCATGAGAGAATTGTATCACAGGTGAAGAGAAGATGGAGAACTTAATTTCTTGTCTGTGTCCGCGTAAATCGTATTGCGCTCAAATGACATCCGAGTCCAATGCTTTACACGCACCCATGGACTTGAATGGGTGCGTAAGATCCAATTTGCGGAGCCAATCGCAGCATGCCGAATTAGCATGAGAAAAAAAATGCTGCATTGCCCCATTGTATAATATTGTGCCAAGTGCTATCCCATAAAACTCGGCCGTGTTATATGTGAGCGAGCCCAAAAAGAGTGGATGACACGTTATAGAGCGTGTTTATGTAACGTAGCAATTCATGACTTAATATACTGTAAAATTTACTTTCAAGCTGTCCTCGTGCTATGCAAATTAATGATTGACTAGTCTTGGGGGAGGGTAGTTGAAGTCCCCGGACTAATGCTCGTTCGAGTCATGTAAATATACCCCTTTGGGTGTGAGCAACTTGGTTTTGCGGAAGCACCACCTGGTCTTTGCAAATATTGTGCACATGTGCAATGTTTTCTCCCCTTGAGAATGAGTAATGGAGCTGGTGTATTGTCCTCGGCATCATCAGTGCACTACGCCTGCCCAGTGACAGCAGACTAGGACAGCCGCAGAGGAGCTACACCAGAGGCGTAATGATCGCAGTCACAAAGTGTGCAAATGCTGTTTTCAGCTGAATGTTCAACCTCAGACGCACATTCAGCTGAAATGTATTGCAGCACAGAGAACCACCTGCTCCCTGCACCACAATAGCTATATCGGTTGCCAGCCAATCAGAGGTCAACAGCTGATGCCAGCATGTCTGTTGTGGGTGGCGCATGTGCAGCCCCACCTCCCTGTGCTCGCTATGAACTAGGAAGAGGAGGCTGCACGTGGCAAGAGCAGGGAACGGAAAGATGTGGGGTTTTTGCTTTTTTTAATGTGGTGGGAAACGTGCTAGGATGGGGATGTTATTAAGCAAAGGGGCCAGGATGTGTGACAGTAAACAAAGGGGCCAAGATGTGTGACAGTAAACAAAGGGGCCAGGATGTGAAACAGTAAGCAAAGGGGCCAGAATGTTGGACATTATTATAGGATGGGGATCAGGACAGGGGATATTATTACAGGATGGGGACATTATTTCAGGAATGGTCCAGGATGGGGGATATTATTA
The DNA here is from genome assembly GCF_051348905.1 of Ranitomeya variabilis. NCBI lineage: Eukaryota > Metazoa > Chordata > Amphibia > Anura > Dendrobatidae > Ranitomeya > Ranitomeya variabilis. The sequence continues at coordinate 52,573,409 of NC_135233.1, read as the reverse complement.
CAAAATAGGGTCCAGGACAAGGTATATTATTACAGGACGGAGGTCAGAACCAAGGATATTATTACAGGATAGGGGCCAGAATGGAGGACATCACTACAGGATGAGGACCAGGACAGCGGACATTATCACTGGATGGGGGATATTATTACAGAATGGGGGACATCATTGCACATTGGGGGGCCAGGTCGAGGGACATTATTACAGGCTGTCAGTTAGGAAAGGGGAAATTATTACAGGATGGTGGCCAAAATATAATAAAGATATTATTTTAGGACTGGCCCAGGATGGAGGAAATGAACACAGAATGACAGGATAGGGGACATTATTACAGAATGGGGGCCAGGATGGGGACAATATTACAGGATGGGGTTCGGTACAGAGGACATTATTACAGGGGTCCATCCATCTGATCAAAATGCTGGTGGGGGTCCTGGTCCAAATTTTCCCCAGGGCCAATATTTACCAGCCAAAAATGTAAGGACAGTCTTACACCCCCATGTGCCACTAACGAAACATGCAAACCATGAATGATAACTATATTTACATTAATGTTTTTGGACGGTAAATGAGCTCCCTTTAAAAAATAAAACAACTCCGGTGTTTTCCGATCCCCTGTGTTCTCCTCAATGATTCATGGGTTAGCTAAGCTCTGTAGACATTTATTTGTGGTCAGGGTCTCACTGACCAGATCTGAGCCAAAGATCCGCGGTGATGTCACTATTTACTGAAATATCAGATTCCAAATTCTTGCAAAGTTTATTCAAACCAGTTAATGGTTGCAGCTTCCACTGACCATAGTGACCAATCATAAACCAACTAGAAGTTAAAAAGTTGTTATGTGATGTGAAGAATTAATATAGAGATTAACCCTTTCATTTCTATATATAAGGAGAGGTAATCGAATTAACACTGCGAGGCCGGGAATGTCCATCACATTTCAGCTACGTCTAGAACCTACAGTACATGTAACCTGCAAGCAATGTGATCACAAACCTAAGAAATCTGGGTCAGCATCAACGTTTGTGCCAATTAAAGTGTATTGTGTTGCAACAGCCTCCACACCTCTGTATATTGGCACTCGGTCTGCTTACCCACATACAAAACATGATCCTTCATGTATCCTCAGAGGGTAAATGCTGAGAATTATTATAAACATCCGTCCATGACATGTGAGGAAATTACAGTAACTTTTTTATGTAGGTATTAGATGTGATTCCACTTTTCTGCACCATTTGGTTGAATGTAAAGGTCAGGTCACTGTCTTCGACAAGATCAACACATTCCTCACCCCTTGCTATCATCATTCTGATGATTTGATTGGCTATTAAGTTTATTTAACAACACTCGAATTACTGACCTGTTCAGGCGCAACCCTATGTCATCTGATATAATAACATGATCAAACAGGTACCAGCTCTTGTGTCCTCTGTTGCTACTATTATTCCCATGATATGGTTGGCTTCTTTATACTGACAAGTCACTGTCGTCTACAAAATCTATAAGTTCCTCTTCTGCTGTAGTTATTAGCAAATCAGGAGATGATCCAGATTTTCACCAGATGTCCATAGAAAGGCATGCAAGGAGCTGGAAATCTTAGTCCTCCCCGTTCCCCTAAAAATTCTTTATTTGGTCAAACATGAGCACTGCCACTTTATGTAAAATTTACGGGACTGACCTAAGAACTATCTTTTGTTAGGAGAAACCATCAATGTTTAATTGTCAAGGTCCAACTCTTAGAAGCTAACTAGAAAACTTACAAAGATAGTACGGGCTACATGTGTCCAAAAAACATCTATCCTTTGCTTTGGCAATCTATGCCTCATTACTGAATGTTCTTCTGGACTTTGGGTCTTGATGTCACGCCAGTGAAAAGGTTTGGGGGAGCACTGCTTTTTTCAGAGGTTTTTTGCCATTTCTGGGTGACCCGGCTGTCTCCTCTTCTTTGGGAAAGTTACCTTCGAATCTCCACAAAGTTAGCAGGTAGGCTTTAAAAATATCAGTGCCTACAATTGTGGAGAATCTCTGTTTGCTCTAAATATATTTGTCAACTTTTCAAAATTTGGCACCAGAAAGATCAAAATTTTATCACACATAACCTCGTTTCAGCAGGCCAACTATGCCTCGTTCTTGAATGTGCTTCTGGACTTTGGGTCTTGATGTCATCCCAGTGAAAAATTTTGCGGTTTGGTTTTTTTTTTTTAGTTTTTGCCATTCCTGGGTGATTTATTAAATGACCTGGATGTCTGCTCTTCTTCTGGAAAGCCACCTTCAAATATCCACAAAATTAGGTAGGCTTTGAAGGCTTTCAACAAAGCAATAAAGAAAAAGTCTACATGTTAACCCAATTTGGGCCTATACAAAAAGCTATTGTTGTATGTGCCCCCACCCAAAAAAAAAAAATTCACATTCCACATATTCGTATTGTCACGATACATAAAGCGACCCCATGGGAGGGGGGGGGGGGGGGTCGGTCGGCGGATGGCATGACACACAACGGGATGGTAAAGGGGTGAGAAAGGCCCTACCAATAGGGAAATGAGGGATGGTCACCTCCTGCTCAAACCTGAGCCTGTCCCTGCACTCCCCTAATGCCCTAAGTGGGTCCTTCCCCCACTCCCATCAGGAACCTCATCCCTCGCTTTCACCTCACACTGCCCTGGCTAGTTCACAGGCCAGTAAGGGGCGCTAGCCACACCACTGCAGATAGTGTAACACAGGGGACAGTGATAAACACGAGACAGACAGGGTAATAACACAACTTAGCTTTACAACTTCCTCTGCTGGAAAGCACTGCACAACAGAATAAAGGCACCAGGATCACGAACTCACAAAACCAGCTGATAAACCACAGCAGCCAGCAAGCTCCTTACTCCAGGCTTGGTCACTGTAGATTGCCCTATCATCGACAGTCAGCTGACGCATCAGGTGACCATTTAAAGGACGGTGGGAGTGGTCACCACCCACATCAGCTGACCTAACAACTCTGCAGTTACAACAGATTGCCAGCGAGGGAAAATAATATTAACCCCCGCTGGTCCAGAAAGGAAAAAAGCTTCATTTAAATCATAGTGGAACCAGAGCTGCCACGAATCCAAAAATGGATTGTGACACGTATGACACAACTGTGCATATTAGTCTGTTTTTAAAAAACTGTCCCATGAGTGTGAAGGCAGATGCATTCCCACATAACAGTGCTCTTTCTCCCAAGAAGACAGAAATAAGTCGTTAATGTCTCTTGTGGCATATTACACAACTCTGGATTTCTGGTGTTTAATACGAATGTAAAGGACCGTCAAGCTTCAGATTCCTCTCCCAATTTAGAAAAATTCTGCAATTGATGTGGTTTTTCTAATTTAAGCCAACTTTGTGCTTGTATGCCTATGTTATTTCTCTAAAATTTATGGAAATCTTAATCTTCTGATTACAGAATAAAATTATAATAGGCTGTTGTCTGATCACATATCCAACATGCTAGTTCTCAAAAATAAGTTATGAGCCAAAACATACCGGCTTTCAATCAACCCATTAGAGTCCATTTTTATTTTCATTCCGGTGAACTTTAGAAAATAAAGATCAACTCTGATTGGCTACCAAAGGCAGTTATGGTATGTCTGTGATGAATAGGTAAAATAGGTGTTCCACTACCTGAACAACCCCTTTTTAAATAAAATAGTGCCCCCTATTGAATAAAAACACCCTATACTCACCTCCGGTAATCGGTTCAGTGTTGTTGGCGCTGGGTCTCCCGCGAGGTTTCTATGCCATGTGAGCCCTGCAGCCAGTCAACAGCTACTATTAGGCTGCTGCGCTTTCACTTTTTCAATTGGTCCACGGTTCGCCCAAACTGAGTGCAAAGATGGCAGCAACAGAAGCCTTTAGAAGGCCCCTGACTGCATGGTAGCTCATCCGTATGCTGCATCAGAACATTGATGTCAAGTGATCGCTTCACTTAAATTCCCCTAAGAGAGCTGTATAATGACATTTGAAGTGGTTAAACAGTAGCGAACTGAGCTAGCTCCACTCACTGGCGTTAGAGGCAGGTGCCAGCTGTGTAACACAGCCGAGGAAGTTCAGGCCAGGCTTTGGTAAGACATCAGGCCCTTTCCGGAGGCGTTAGTGGCACTTATGAGCACTTTTGATACTAACTCATAATTAGTAAAATCACCAATCTGGGGCTGCCCATTCATTTATTAAATAAAATAGACAGTTAAAGATTGGTGATATGTACCTCTTTAAATCCTCTCTGTCTTTTTGCACAAAACCTTTAGATTGTATGGTCTTGATGACCACAACAGATGTAAATTCCACATAGCAGTCTAGCACATCCAGAAACAGTCCTGATTCCCTTGCTCTGTAACTTGCTGTCTACTCTTTATCGGTGGTTTTTCTTCATCAAGATTTGTCTAGCACTTGGGATGCAGGAAGCTCTTTTCTTAGAACGCATTGTTCCTGCTATTGCTCAGTGCTCTCCTCATCCATAAATAAAAATCCCACCATATAGGCAATTTGACAGACAGGAGAGCAGGAGCATAGAGACAAATGCACAACCTCACTTCCTGTGCGGAAAAAGACCTGCCCTCACTTCCTGTAATATAAATTATATGTCAGTTTCTCTGCTGATCAGGTGGTTGACACTTGACAACAGGCAGTGGGAATCAAGTTTACACCTGGGCTTCCATAACCCCTCAGCAGTGCCACAGGCTGATCGCCTCCATGCCACGCTGCATTGATGCAGTAATTGATGCAAAAGGAGCCCCGACCAAGAATTGAGTGCATTTACTGAACATACATTTCAGTAGGCCAACATTTCGGATTTTAAAATCATTTTTCAAGCTGGTGTTATAAAGTATTCTAATTTACTGAGATAATGACTTTGTGGTTTTCATTGGCTATAAGCCTAATCATCAACATTAACAGAAATAAACACTTGAAATAGATCACTGTGTTTGTAATGACTCTATATAATATATGAGTTTCACTTTTTATATTGAAGAACTGAAATAAATTAACTTCTTGATGATATTCTAATTTTGTGAGAAGCACCTGTAGGTGTGCTCAATTCATGCTATTCTCGGGGTCATGCATACTGCTGATTACAGCGCTGTTTTGTCCCGATCCGTATCAAGGTTGCAATAAAAGAACGTAATGCCTCCTTGTACTTTTGCATGCCTCCGATTTTACACAGTGGCCTAAAGAAAGTTTTTCCGTATGAAAGCAGAAAAAATAAATTGTAACGCGCTCTGCTGAACTTCCACAGCCTCTATGTAACATTGTACATAGCACACTGCAGAATCCGTTGAAGGGATGTTCTCATGTTCATTCTTCAGGAGTGCAACGCTCCCTTGCCTCCCGACCTCCTGCTTGCTTAGGGCGGTGCACTCCTAATGTTTGGTTTTCGTGACGGGCCAGCAGCATAATTGCATTGCTGGCCCAAATTGTGCACCCTCTTATGCTGCAGCAGAAGCAGCTTTGCCTTTGCAGCATCAGAGGAGCACAGACACACTGAAATTGGCCCAAACCAGCAATCTGGCCAGCTTCAGATCAGCGCTTACAAGCGCTATAGCAAATAGCTTGTAAGTGCTGCACTTCTTACATAGGAGAGCGGCCATCACTGATAAACTGCAGAAGTGGCTGGTCATTTAGGCAATGAACAGTAAACAATTAAAATTAAAAAAATCCCTTTTTTTTAAAAAAGGGGAGGATATTTAGTAAGAGGTAAATTGCAAAGGTACTCCCATTTCAATTTTTCTTTGAACCAAAATCAGGGACTGCTCCCAATATGTGAAAATTAAAGAGATTTTCAATTTTCAGTAACCTTATTGTCATCCGGTACAGTTTAGCGTAAAAAAAAAAAGAAATTAAAAAATGTTGCTTTACCTCCTCTTTCCTGGCTCGGCATTGCCCGATCTGTGTTGTTTGGCTGCAGAGCTGATGTCACAGCACAGCACTGCAGCCAATCACTGAGCTCAGCATCTCGACTACAACGACAGAGCTGCTGAGTTCAGTGATTAGCTGCAGCGCTGGTGACATGACGTCAGCTCTGCAGACAAACAGACCAAAGCACAGTCAATGACTTGACAGCACAGGTTGATTTTTTTAACCCTGAACTTTCTTGGGGATAATACTATAACTTAATGAAACCAGAAAACCCCTTTAAGCTTTTGCTTATAGGAAATGTTTTCTATGATTAAAAAAATCCTAACGAACAGGAATCTGCCGTTAATAAATGAGCGCTTTCACCAGGTGACGACCTTCCTGCTAGATACAAATGGATTGTGTTGAAATGTGAATGTGTTTGTCTGCAGTTCTGCATCATCTGTCGGTGATTAATATTGCTTTAGTGAATGCAGCGTCTTTACAGCTGGTCCTATACTAAACCCAGTTGTCATTAACATGAAATTTTCAGTGTCCAATTTCCATGATTAATTATTCCTCATCAGCAGCCTGACATTGTTCTGTGTGCTGTATGTGTAAAGCCGTAGTGCAGTAAAATCCTAGGGGTCGGGACTTTAACATTGATGGCCTATCCTTAGGATAGGTGGCTAATGTCTGATTGGTGGGGGTGCGACCCTCGGCTCCTCCACCAATCAGCCGTCGACTGTATAGTGGCCGCTGCCGGTACTGCACATCCCCCCCCTATTTAAACCAATATGTGGCCGATGTGCAGAACCTGGTCGCAGTCACTATTCTGTGCTGTGGGTTTGGCTATGAAAGGCAAATGGTGCAACAATTTTAATGAAACCCAATTCCAAAAATGATTTTCAGCAAAAAGAAAACATGCATTTAAATAAGAAATTTACAATACTTAATTCTTTGTTGTATTTTTTTTTTTTATCTCTTATGAATTTATTTCTGTGCAATCGCTTTAAGGTAATGTTACCAGAACAATCTAATAGGTGTACTTCCTACAAACAAAGGGCTCGCACATGATGACGATTGGTGACAGTGTGCTGAATGTCCGCAGCATCAAAAATGCTACGTTATATAAGTCAAAGAGAGTGTAATAAAACTTCCTGTATGGGATATTGTAAAATTCTAGAATAAAGACACCAAACCATTTCAAAGTGTTGTATGCTAATCTGGCCACAAGGGGCACTGTGAAGCTTCTCGCTGACTATTGTGGCGCTTCTGGGGTCACACCCATTACTGGATACATTCCATAGGCGCCATACACAAGTCCGACCACCTGCAAAAAAGTAGACTCAGGATCTCGTAGATTGGTCACAGTGATCCTGGACATAGTGTTGTCACAAACCCCAGCGTCACCATTTTGGTGGAAGCACCCGGCTCGGTGTCGCCTATCCCTGATGTAAAGTAAATGAGGAGAAACAATTAACTTCTCGTAGCTCCATTGTGGAAGCTAATGCGCGTTATTTTCCATAAACATGTTGTTTTTGTGTCTTCATAAATGGACTGTGGAAGGGAAAGATACCCGAGGGAAAAATGCGGAAGTATAGCATCTGTAGATGAAAATGCCGGAACATATTCAAGGCCGATGTGCTGTAACATTCTGGAACATTCTGCACACTCGCTAACAGAGCTAGATGACCGATATACATTGTGTCATCGTATATAAGTGTACAATTTGACATCTTGTGTTATAATTTTCCTTTTGTAATCATGTGAAACATTATATTTGCCCATTTTCTTTTAATTCAAGCACTGAGTATATTCATTATCTTGTCTAAATGTCTCCACTCAGTCAATTAAAGTGAACCTGTCTGCAGAATTTTGCTCAGTAAACTACAGGCATTGTCAGGTTGCCGCTGTTATACTGATTAAAATGATACCTGTGGTGCAGAAATCCGTCTTGTGGTTCTTGTGTAATCAGTGTTAGAAGTTTTCAGTTAGTGATATGCCCATGCGCCGGGGCGGGACTGTAGACAGAGTCTTATCTTCCTTCTCTAGGCCAGAGAAACCAAGGAAAGATGTGCCCACATTCTGCCCCGAGGCACAAACAGTCTGTCTCTATGATGAGGAACATGTTAGTGATTCAGGGCGGTCTGTGGGCAGGTCTGTCCTTAGTCTCTCTGGCCTAGAGCAGGAAGATAAGACCGACGCACTGGCATCTCATTAACGGAAAACTTACACAAGAACCACAAGACAGATTGATTCACTTCAGATATCATTTTAATCAGTATAACAGCAGCAACCTGACACTGTCTGTAGTTTACTTAGCACAATCCTGCTGGCAGGTCCACTTTAAACACCAGGCAATTTTCTCCCTCTTTATGACCAGGCATAGTTTTGTTTATTAACCTCATATGGGTTTGAAAGTTACATTTTCTCTTGTTCATAAAAAAAAGTTTGCCTTTTCTTATTTTATGCAGTGTACATTATATTAATTCCTTATTTTAATTTGTTTCTTGTTCATTCGTTTTGTTTGTTTTTTTCTTTTTCTTCTTTATTTTTTCCTTCCTTACTTTCCTTTAATCCTTCATCACGTATTATTCTTTCCTTCCTTTTCTTCCATCCTCTTCTTCCTTCTTCTTTCCTCTCTTTTCATCCTTTGCTTTCTTCTTTCTGTTTTCTTTCCCTTTTTCCATCTTTTCCTTCATTTATTTTGTTTCATTCCTTTCCTTTTTTCTCTCTTTCCTTACACCTCATATTCCTTTCTTCCTTTACTTTCCTGTGTTTCTCTTTTCCTTCCTTTTCATCCTTCCCATCCTTCTGGTCCCTACCTTCCTTTCTTCTGTTCCCTAACTAGCCTTCCTTCCTTCCCTCTCTCTCTCCTTCCTTTCCATCTTTCTTCCCTCCATCCTTTCTTTCTTTTTTTTCCTCCATAATATCCTGGAGGATTTTTTTTTACTTTGCAGTAAATTTACCTCTGATATATTGACCCCTGTTACATCCAGTTATTGAGCACCTGGTAATCACATGATTCATGGGACTGGAGCTGCCCATTTTGCTTACTAAAATGTGTACACAGCACCCATTGATTGGGAGGCAGAAATGATGATAAACCATCTCTGCCTTCTCTGTGGGACTTGGACAGTCTATCACCTTTCCATGTAGATTTCCTTGCGGCTTAAGACTCTGCAAAGACATTCAGAATCTTTAGAGGTTAATTTCATAGCATGTCATTATAGGTTTGGATCTCCAAACCCCCAAGCTCATTTATAAGACAACCTGTCATGTGTCTGAAAAAAAAAAGTTTATTAAATTGACAAAATCCCAGTGTTCCCATGGATTCCATTTGTCATCTTGTCACTCCTTTTGAGAAGATATGCCTTTTTTTTTGGTACCAGGTATGCTTGTAGTGGTACAACAGGGCATTTCACAAGACTTTTCTCTTGGGGAGTGTAGTCCTTCCCCTCTATGACGCTGCCCAATCATCGCTCGGCAGTGATCATACTGGCCAACCAGATTCCAGATGCTGCCGAGCAGTGATTGGGCAGCATCATAGAGGAGAAGGACTACACGCCCCCAGCAGAGATAACTCTTGGAAACCCTGTTGGACCAAAACTCCATTGAAGCACATGTATAGTTGGTGCCAAAAAAGAAGAAAAGGCACGGGAGTGACAACATGAGAAATGGAACACCGCGGCAGATTCAGGGGAATTTTGCCAAGATAGTAAACTATGGTAATTTTTTAGACATGGGACAGATCGTCTTTAAACAACCTTAGGTGTACATGATAAAAACATTGTCCAACCTGCAGTCACCACTAGCCGTTGATTATAAGCTTACCATATATTGATTTATTAAAGGGGTTGTTCACTACTAGGACTTTCTACTTACTACTAGGACTTCACTACTTACATTGTAATGAGTGTAAGGGAAACTGTATAAATCCTTCCCCAGTGTGGCTCCCCCTAGCGGTGGATAAAATATTAGCAAATTAATTAGCACCGAATTTTGGATCTCGCTTTAGAGACACTTTAATTTTTCTATTGCTACCTTTAACACCAACCAATTTTTCTGCTTATTTTTCCAGAAAACCAAACGTGATGTTAACAACTTTGACCAGGATTTTACACGAGAAGAACCTGTTCTGACACTGGTGGATGAAGCCATAGTGAAACAAATCAATCAGGGCGAATTTGAAGGATTCTCCTATTTCGGAGAGGAACCTTTGGCCTGAAGTGGAATTACGCCCTGATGCAGTAGTCCTATGGAGACGTAACACGTGACTGAGATTCAGTGGATCCTTACAAACTTGTTTTATTATGAGCCTGCTACTTGTGGAAAGATTCTATTTATTGTTGCTATTGATTTATTGTTGTTTTTTTTAAAAAAAAAAAACTGAAGGCACTCCTATTTTCTGTTATTTGGAGCGATGCAACATTGCAGTTTGTATCCTTAGCCGTAACATTCTGCCAGATGGCGACCACAAATTACTAGACAATCTTAGGAAAAAAAAAAACATTTTTTTTAATTTATTTTTTATTTTATTTTTTTATTACCATTATTATTATTATTTTTTATTATTTACAAGTGTATATTAGGAAAGCAATGCAGGGTGAGTTGTAAGTATTTTAAGTTATTTTAACCCTTTCCTGCTTAAACACTGTTCCCTTCAACCACTGAGACAGATGGACGTTACTTGTCATGTGAAAAAAAAAACAAAAAAAAAAACAATTTTGGAATGAGGTCTGCAAAACTTGTAAATATATCGGAGAGCACCATAAGGCACCACAATAGTCTCGTTATACAGCCCCCCCACCCATTTTCCCTTGTGACCATTTCATGCAAACACTTAAAGGGGTTGTATGAGATTCAAGCAAAAAAAAAAAAAACTTTTTCTAAAAAGAAATAGCGCCACCTTTGTCCATAGGCTGCTTGTGGTATTGCAGTTTAGAAGCATAATAAATAAATGGGACTCAGTTGTAATTCCACACATAGCCAGCATGGAAGAGTGGCGCTGTTTCTAGAAGGAAGTAGTCAAATTATTATATATACATCCTTTGGATAGGAAAGTGGCGGCTGTACTTTTAAGAAGACGTGTACATGTCAGTGCCCTGAGTTTCGGAGGGGGCACTTGTGTGGTCGTCAATATCTTTTTAAGGGCTACATTATTTTAGCAGTCAGCTGAGGCTTAGTTAATCTTCTTTACTGATGTATCCTAAATGACTGACAGTCCCCCGATCCCATAGATTTGTGCCATACAATAGTATCTAGAATCATTGCATTGATAAAAATGGATGCAGCATCCTGAATCCCAGGACCAAAGCTTAAAGGGAACCTTTCGTGATCAAACTCCGCCCATTCATATTATAAAGCAGAAAGACCTGAATAGATTGATATATAGTTTTGTGGGAAAAAATGTAATGCAACCTGATATTTTTTCATTTTACTTTTTCTGGGCGTAGGAGTCCAGTGGGCAGTCCTAATCAGAGACCGCCCACTTGACCCCTGAGCCGTGAAAGAGCTGGGAATCCAATCACTAAAGTCCAATTTCTACTGAAACTTTTTCCCACATATCTATATGTCAATCTGCTCGGCTTTTCCTGCTCTATAACTTGCTGCCTACAGATCGGACTACATGTTCAATGTGATAGGTTGACTTTGGAAGAATTTATTACAAGGCTACTGTAGATCCACCCATTATGGAATTTTTCTCTTCCATTAATGCTCAGCTGCTGATACTTTTCTTCCTAGAAGTTCTATACAAAAGTCCCCTTAGTTCTTAGAAAAAAAAGATGAGTTTTTTTTCTGCCAGTATCCCTATGACAACACTCCCTGTCTTATACTACTGTCTATTCATTGCTTCATAGGGGAAGTGGATACAAATCTGAATTTGCATGAATGTCTGCGTCCCTACTGAAACTATTTATGGCTATTAGATATGGTCATTATTTGAGGATGGATTTGGATTCAGATAAGCGTCCTCCGACGACCCTGCTTAGTAGTGGAAAAGGGGAAAAAGTGTTGTCACAAAAAAAAAACTATAACTTTTAAATCAATTTAAAGAGGTATTTCTACCTCCAAGATATGTAGTAGGTGTAATATTAATAATATTATCAAATACCTCCAATTAGAAATGTAGTATAGTTCTTCTGGTAAACTTTGTCTCTTACCCCATATGCAAGGCACTGCAGTAGCTTAGGTATGCACGGTAACGACCTCTCATGTAGTGACAGTTAGATTTTAGTGTTAGTAACCACGGATACCTAAGCTACCGCAATGCCCTGCGCATAGGGTAAGCAACATAGCTCATCAGAAGAACTATACTACATTTCTAATTGGAGGTATTTGATATTATTACACCTACTACATATTAGGATAGGATCTTGGAGATGGAAATAGCCATTTAATCCTCTCTGCCTTGTGCCATGGAGTGGTACCATGATTTATAAGGGTGAATATCTCTCCAATTATGGCACAATTAGAGGAGAAAGATCCACATCCCAGAGTAGGAAACCATTGACATCCATGGGTGTCAGTCGGCGCTGTGTTGCGGGACTACAGCATTGTTGGTTCTTTAGGACTCGTAGGATTTCCCCTTATAATATTTTTGTATGAACCGTCTCCCGGACCGTAATCATTGCTCCTCTCGTTCATGAATCTACAGCACTATTGTCCTATTTTTCTTTTCTTTTTTTTTTCTTTGTGACGGTCAGAATGAAAAACCCTTTTGGGGATAAGTGTGCAAATGATCAAACGACGACGATAACTGACATTCACCAGAAACTGTACATTGAGTTTGTGTTTTTATTTGGAAAAAAAAGAAAGAATTTTGGATAAAAAAAAAAATAAAGAAAATGACGACAACTTAGGCAGAAACCGTCCCGCCATAGTCACCTTGTCGTAGTTGTGCTGACAGTGTTACTTATGTTTTCATTTGCAGAGTACCCTGTGTATTTGTGTATACCTGTATTGCAATTTCTGATGTATTTTACTGGATTTTACTGATTTTTTTTTTTCGTTGTTGTTGTTGTAAGCGGCGACCAGGATTCATTTTAAAGTGACAGACAATGAATCCACTGCTGCTGCTTCTTGGGGGGGAAAAAAAAAAATCAAAAATACTTGTGAGTGACAAAGTGGCACTAAGGAAGCTTTATTTGCCTTTTGTACAGGTGAGATTTTTTTGTAAATAGTGTTTGCGGCAAAAAAAAAAAAGCCTGTGGAGTCTTATTCATTATAAAAGGTATCAAACTGCTGCATGTACCGGAAAAAAAAAAATTATAAAATGCTAGTCCATAAAGAATTTATTATAATAAGGTCAATGTGCAATACTCTGTATGTGTATTGGTTCAAGTTTCTGTGAGAGATTATTATTTTTTTTATAATTAATATTATTATTATTATTGTTTTTGTTTTAAAAGATGTAAACAGATATTACGCTCTACTAGATCTATTGTAAAGTATTTCAGAACTTTGTAACTGTAAAGATAGGAAGGAATATTGGCTTGAAGCAACAGTGCATCAGTTTTGTTTCTTTGTTTTTAGGCCTTTTTATTATTATTATTATTATTATTATTACTTTCTTCCAAACTCCCTTTTGAGCTATTTATACAACCTATTAGGCTTTTACTCCATTTTTTTTATGTTTCCATTTTCCTATTGCTCCATGATGAACTGTTGGGTTTAATGTTAGTTGCAGCTTTACCTGGTGATGGCCTGAAAATGGAAAGACTATGTAGTGGAATTCAGTATCTTCCATATTCCAAGAGGATTGGCAAATATTCCGTGCCCCACCTATACTCCCCCCACCCCCCGGAAACCTCCCGAGGATAAGTATTGACACCAGGAAGCTCTACCATCGCAAGGTGCTCCAGCATCTAATTGTGCTTCAAAAGGACACAACTTCAAAGAAGGGGGTCACTACCACCCACAAAAATTTTGGAAAATTTCTGCTATAGCCACCCAGAGAAATCAAGGAACCGGGGCACCAGACGTCCTCCTTATGGGAACTTTATAAGTTCAGAAAATCACAACGTTTCGGCTGCACGGGGCCTTTATCAAGCCATGAAACCGTGAGAGTAATATGCATATTTCTCTCTTTTTTATGGCTTGATAAAGGCCCGGCATTGCTGAAACATTGTTATGGTATCTTTCTTAGTACAGAAAAGTCATTAGAGCTATGCATACCTCTTTCTTTTTTATGGCTTGATAAAGTCCCCACGTGGCTGAAACATTGTTATGGTAATTTTATTAGTATTTATTATGCACTGCTTATATAGCGCTATCCTATACATTATCATCGCTTTCCCCATGGGGCTCACAATCTAGATTCCCTATCAGTATGTCTTTGGAGTGTGGGAGGAAACCCACACAAACACGGGGAGAACATACAAACTCCTTGCAGATGTTGTCCTTGGTGGGATTTGAACTCAGGACTCCAGCGCTGCAAGGCTGCACTGCACCACCGTGCTTAATACAGAAACATTGCAATGTTTCAGCTGTGCAGGGCCTTTATCAAGCCATTAAAAGGAGAGAAATATGCATACCACTCTCTTTTTTATGGCTTGATAAAGGCCAGGCACTGCTGAAACATTGTTATGGTATCTTTATTAGTACAGAAATGCATACCTCTTTTTTTATGGCTTGATAAAGGCCCTACGTGGCTGAAACGTTGTTATTGTAATTTTATTAGTACAGAAAAATCACCATGTTTTGGCTGTGCAGGGCCGATGGGTTCACAATCTAAATTCCCTATCAGTATGTCTTTGGAATGTGGGAGGAAACCGGAGAACCCAGAGGAAACCCACACAAACATGGGAGGAACATACAAACTCCTTGCAGATGTCCTTGATGGGAATTGAACCCAGGACCCCAGCGCCTCAAGGCTGCAGTGCTGTCCACTGAGCCACCGTGCTGCCCTACTCTTTTTTATGGCTTGATAAAGGTATTATTGTTATGGGAATTTTATTAGTAGAGAAAAATCACAATGTTTTGGGCGCACGGGCCTTTATCAAACCTTAAAAAAGAAAGAGGTATTTTTTTTTACAGCTTGATAAAGGCCCTGCTCATCTAAAACGTTGTGGTTTCTCTGTACTAATAAAGTTACGATAAGGAAGACGTCTCGTGCCTGGTGCCCTGGATTTCTCTATATTGCTACAACCTTGCGGAGGGTTGCACTAAGTGTGCACGGACAACAAAGTGGTGCATGGGACTCATCTATTGCAACTATAGCCACCAAGAGAGGGAACCTTAAGAGTTGGCCAGTGTGGGGTACACAGCAGCATCAGTAACCTTTTGGCAAGTAGCATACCGGTGGATGTTCTTCTTTAATTATCATGTCAATATTAGGCATAACATTCTTAGTTATTTTCTTCATAAATCATTAGAAAAGTCGAATTTATTTATTTTTTTTCCTGCAAAATACTGTAGTTCCAAATCCCCTGAACAGCCTAAGATATAATTGACAATATTCTGTCCGCCACTAGAGGGAGCTTTAATTTAAACCTAGTATGCAGTAAGTTCCCTAGCTCCCCCTAGTGGAGGAAATTTTTTTTCAGTTCTATAGCAAAGATTTAGGGCTTCCGCTATTAAAAAAAAACTTTTGAGGGGTGGCTTTCTTTTTTTTTTTACAGTTAAATGCACGTATTATGTGCTAACGATATGTTTTGTCATTAAAATTTTGCACCGTTTGTCTTCTATAGCTTCTGTGTTGCATTTTTTTTACTGCTGGCTGCAGAATGAGGTAACTGAGGATCCATCATGGTCTAGTTTTGCCAGAAGGGTTTGATACTTACCTTTTGTCTTCAGAGCTTCTCTTAGCCGATCTATGACCACAAAGTTTAGCTCCTCCTTCATGTTTCCATAAATCATCTGAGAGGAGCTTAGGAGGAAGATAAGACTTCTAAATTATCCCATCAGAAGGAGCTCACTGATGGACTCTCGGTTCATCTTATTCTGCAGCCAACAATAGACAGTGCAGCACAGGGGCTTTACAGGGCAAACGATGAAATATTTTGAATCAAAATCAACTTCAAAGTATATTTTTTAGCCTAAAACACCTGCAATTGGTGGGGTTGTCTAGTCAAAGTACATTGATGACCTATCTGTAGAATGGGTCATCAGTATCAGATACATCATTATCACTACACGCTCCAGAAATAAACAGATGGGACAGACCCGCACAGCCCAGCTCCATTCAGTGTGTAGCGGCCTCTGCCGAGTGCTGCAGAACAGCAGCGAAATAACAAAAATTTACCCCCGAAGTTTATCCCGAAACTACTAAACTTGCCTAAATTACCAAACCGCTAGAACGGAGCATCTAAAAACACCCCCCAAAAAATTACTAATCATCTAGGTAGCACGTTCCTATAGAAGTCACTCTTTGCCGCTGACCGTGATGCTTTGCCATCTTCCACCTAACTTAGGGGTGCAGTCCAAAATTACAGAGTCACATCCAGCCCCTGTGGTCAACATTAACGAGGTTGTTCGAGACAGAAACAAGACACATGGCTGTGAAATGGCTCAAGTGAATGAGATGGAGCTGCAATACCAAATGCAACCTCTGGGCTACAGTGGCGCTGTTTCTAGAAGAAATTCGTTATTTTATTTACTCTCATAAATCCTAAATACATAGCAGTGCTCACGTCAGACATTCAGACGACGCTACTACTGAAGTGTTTCCTATCGGCTGGTATATCTAGACCTCATCCTGTATATTTGCCCTGACGTTCTCCTCTTGTGCCGCCGTATCCTGAGCCTACAAGTCACAGCCGCCGAGGTGGAAACGCAAAGTACTAACAAATATGCTGTTTGGGAAGCTTTACTCTTGCACATAAATGGTACAGTCGTACAGGTTTACCGGGTAAAGCCAGGATTTTGCTAGCACTGCTGCTGCTTGGACAGGGCATTAGGGTCTCCGCACCATTTTTTCTTGTCTTCGGTGGGGGGGAGGGGGGGTCTCTTGTGTCACAACCTGTAGTAAGGTTGTCAAGAGCTGAGCACTATTAGACTTGGCACTAAAAAAGAGCACCATTATTAAAGTGCCCTTACTGATAAATCAAAGACCAGACTGTCTGATTGCATCATATATACGGCGGCCTACCGGAAAGGTTTAATTTTTCCCAAATGATCCAGTGGCAGAGGTGTATGTCACCTGCTTACTCCACTCTTCCCATCAAAAACACATGAACACTCATCTGAATTGATCATACATTTGTATGTGAAGGATGGAAAAGTTGGCCAACAACTATGGGCATCTTTCGAACTAGATCAGTTCTCCTGATTGACCAGTGTATAGGACCGAAAGCAATCTAATAATCGCATCCTCTGTAGTGGGCAGCTACTAATTCAGAACACTAAGTCATTCCCATCCAAACTTCCCCCTTCATGTCTGGCTGCAGCTCTCTCATAGAGACCATCGGGGCTCTCTGCCGAGCCGAGCGTTCCTACGTATGGGCAGTCGGGAGAGACAGCTGTTGGCAGAACAGCTACCTAATTAGTAGTGGCAAATGCCCAAATGGGCACCTTTTGGGCCAGTGATCTGCAATCCATTTTCCCCCCTAAACTCAGGTGTAATTATATCATTAATTCATTCATTCTTTTGGAAAATGGCTTCTGGAAACAATGTCTGAAACATCTATTACATTTTATCTGTTTAAGAGGAAGATAAAGGGGTCTAGGATGGTCTTCCCTCCCTCTCAATTAGCTATGAGCTATAAAGGGGGCCGGTGATATTCCAAAAATCAATGGCTGCCCATTGGGCACCTCAATGGGAGCCGTACTCTAGGGAAAATGATAATATGTACATCCCCTTTAAAAAAAAGTAGAGATCCCTATTGGCGCTGTACTCTTTTTCTTAGGAAGCTCAGCGCCTAGGGCCCCTGCAATCAAATTTTGGCATGATGCACCGGTATTGTATATACGAGGTCTTCATACATTGAGTCATTCCGAATACAAGAGTAATAATTCCCGACCCGCGCCATTAACCCCTGAGAAGTTCTGTTCTCCGGTGAGCACCTACCTGCATATTGCATTCATTTCCATAGGATTCCTGTATTCTACACCTAATATTTTCTATGGGTGGATAAAATTCATGTCATCCTCCTAATGTTTTTACACAAGGTTTTTACTATTAGATTTGCCAAAACTCGGAACTATCGGTAAGGCCACAAGAAATACAAATAGTCTACATACAATTCCTTTATTCCGGCATTTATAGGAACCGTCACTTGTTCCAGATTGTAGGAAAACTATATAGTAGTGAGATAATATTTATTTTATGTCCAGATTCTCAAAAAAGATAAAGTTTTTCCTAAAATTGGGGACAAAGACCAAAATCTGGCAAATAGACTGCGCTATGGCGGTCCATGCACACCGCGGTATTACAGATCTACGTTTATTAAATGGTGCCCATGACATGACGTGCATACTTCATTGTGGACAGAGTTCCTATAAGTTTTTTAATTATCTCCTTACACTCACTTATAAGACCCCCATAGACATTAGATGACAGGTGGTCAAACCCCAAGATTGTACCTCTCACAAAAGTAGAAAAAGTCAGTATCATTTTATTAAACACATTATTTTAAAATACATGAACCATATAATTGCTGATACATATTGGAAGATTCAGAAAAGAAGATAAATCAAGTATAGAGAAAAATAGGTGGCGAGTATAGAGAAAAATAGGTCAGGTCTAACCCCGGGTATAGTAATAAATACATGCAATGCCAAATGGAAAATACTTGCCAGTTTAACAATATTTATATGGTCTAAGAATGACCCCATTCAAACAAGCTAGTCCATTTAAACAGAGTTTAATAAATTCAGTTCTTACTCATAATGTGATCAAAAGACTATGAATGTCACCACCACCACCTCGACGCGCGTTTCGCACAGATGCTTTCTCAAGGGGAGTGTGAAATAAATAATGTAGTTATAACATTTCTCAATATGTCAGGCAATTAGAAAAGCAAAGTGACGAACTGTCGAAATTGCCAGATTTCTGAATGCCAGATTAAAGGAATTGTTTCTGCTCATACAGTGTATGTGTGGGTGTGTGCGTTTACTAGAGCTATGATGGATGTGCTGTTACACCTTACCCAGTCTGAGTTTCCTTCCTCTCTATTACCTGCCATGTATAGTTGAATTCTAAGCAAACTGCCAAAAATACAAGAAAAAGAAGAGCTGAACGTCGGTCACACTCATTCCCGCGTCATGAGAAAAGGCTAGGACATTACCAGACAAAGCTGAAAATTACCTCTAATAAACTATGTGCAAATAGTTCTGGCTATATATAAATATATAAATATAAAGTATTTCCGTTTTTGTATTGTGATGCTTTATTTGTACAGGACACTTTTTTTTTCTTATCGATGTGTTTTAAATCTATTGCCATTCATTTGTGTTACTTTCATTGTAAAAATTATTACTGTGCCAAATGTACTGTACTCAAGAGGATGTGAATGTGTAAATGTTCAGAACCCAATAAATACAACAATATTAAATGGAGATATCCGTGACTGTGCAAAGTGGTCTCTGTTCATGGGGAATATTTACTATATGGGGTCTAGATGGACTGGTAGATGACAGATAGCAACACTCTGGTTATTGGTGCAGAAGAATCTGCTGCAAATACCCGACATGTGCACATACCCCGATGCATCATTATATGCAATCAACATGATAATTCATAGATAATAGGTACATAGCAAAAGCAAATTCTATGCCAAAAATTGTCTATTTATTAGATAGATAATAGCTAGATAGATAATAGATAGATAATATAGATAGGTAGACGATAGATAGATAGATAGATAATATATACGGTAGATGTATAATAGATAGATGATTGACAGACAGATAGATAGATAGATAGATACATAGATAAAAGATAGATATATAATATATAGATGATAGATAATAGATAAATAGATGATAGATAGATAATAGATAGATCTATAGATAGATAATAGAGAGATAAAAAGATGCTAGATAATAGATAGCTAATAGATAGATAATAGATAGATGATAGATAGATAGATAGATAATAGATAGATACATGATAGATAATAGATAGATAGATAATAGATGATAGATATCTAAAACTGTTAGATGATGTATCTAAAACTTGTGTGTATTTATTCTTATTATTATTAATTCAATACAGTAGATTTGGATCCACATGACGTGAAAGCAGAACCAGTAAGGCCTCATTCAGATGCCCAATTTTTGCATAAGAGTGCTATCTGCATTTTTCACGGATGTCACTCATACCCATAATAATGAATTCACATATCGGACATTTTTCATGGACCTAAAAGTTTCATGCAAAATCCGAGCATTGATCAAAATCAGCAATGTAAGTCTACGATTTCATGAAAAAAATTGGACAACACTCAGATGCCATCCAAATGCGCTCTGATTTCCACAGGCTGTTAGAAGAAGGTCGCATACGAGAAAAACTGATGACACCCTGACGAAACTCGGATGAAATTCGCTAATGACACCTGGTCCATTTTTCTTGTCCGTGAAAAAAAATGACATGTGACTGAGACCTAAATCAGGATGTGTTGTCAGAGGAACATTGTATTGCAGAAGAGATTTGGGCATCTGACCTGTAAATGAAAACACTAATAATAAACATTTGCCGTAAAAGTAAGATGTCATCTAATCCTAGAACATGATTGCTTTTGATTTCATAGTTTGGTTGGACTTTTGGAAAATGACAGACATCCAAACAAGTTCAATGTATAACCTAACCTATGAGGCTGATACTAATCACCCCATATAAGAGGAAAAATTCCTTCCCAATTCCATACACTGTCACATATGGTGATCAGACTAGTTCCCTGGATCAACGACCCATCACAGAATCTAGTACCCATAATCTGTGTTATATTTTTCAATAAAGGCATCAAGGCCCTTCTTGAACTTGTTTAGTGAATTAACCATTACAACATGTTATAACAGAGTTTCATAATCTCGCTGCTTTTATGGTAAAGAATCCATAGTGTCAAGGCTCTTACCGTGAATAATCCATAGTCTCACTGCTCTTACCGTGAAGAATCCATAGTCTCACGGCTCTTACCGTAAAAAATCCATAGTCTCGCTGCTCTTACCGTGAAGAATCCATAGTCTCACTGTTCTTACCATGAAGAATCCATAGTCTCACTGTTCTTACCGTGAAGAATCCATAGTCTCACTGCTCTTACCGTGAAGAATCCAGTGTCACTGCTCTTACCGTGAAGAATCCATAGTCTCACTGCTCTTACTGTGAAGAATCCATAGTCTCACTGCTCTTACCGTGAAGAATCCAGTGTCACTGCTCTTACCGTGAAGAATCCATAGTCTCACAGCTCTTACTGTGAATAATTCATAGTGTCACTGCTCTTACCGTGAAGAATCCATAGTGTCACTGCTCTTACAGTGAAGAATCCATAGTCTCACTGCTCTTACTGTGAAGAATCCATAGTCTCACTGCTCTTACCGTGAAGAATCCATAGTGTCACTGCTCTTACTATGAATAATCCAGTGTCACTGCTCTTATCGTGGAGAATCCATAGTCTCACTGCTCTTACTGTGAAGAATCCATAGTGTCACTGCTCTTATCGTGAAGAATCCTTAGTCTCACTGCTCTTACCGTGAAGAATCCATAGTGTCACTGCTGTTATCGTGAAGAATCCATAGTCTCACTGCTCTTACCGTGAAGAATCCATAGTGTCACTGCTCTTACCATGAAGAATCCATAGTCTCACTGCTCTTACTGTGAAGAATCCATAGTCTCACTGCTCTTACTGTGAAGAATCCATAGTGTCACTGCTCTTACCGTGAAGAATCCATAGTGTCACTGCTCTTACCGTGAAGAATCCACAGTCTCACTGCTCTTACCGTGAAGAATCCATAGTGTCACTGCTCTTACCGTGAAGAATCCATAGTGTCACTGCTCTTACCGTGAAGAATCCACAGTCTCACTGCTCTTACCGTGAAGAATCCATAGTGTCACTGCTGTTATCGTGAAGAATCCATAGTCTCACTGCTCTTACCGTGAAGAATCCATAGTGTCACTGCTCTTACCATGAAGAATCCATAGTCTCACTGCTCTTACTGTGAAGAATCCATAGTCTCACTGCTCTTACTGTGAAGA
Organism: Ranitomeya variabilis; assembly: GCF_051348905.1. Lineage (NCBI taxonomy): Eukaryota > Metazoa > Chordata > Amphibia > Anura > Dendrobatidae > Ranitomeya > Ranitomeya variabilis. The sequence continues at coordinate 52,551,418 of NC_135233.1, read as the reverse complement.
ATCCATAGTGTCACTGCTGTTACCGTGAAGAATCCATAGTGTCACTGCTCTTACCGTGAAGAATCCACAGTCTCACTGCTCTTACCGTGAAGAATCCATAGTGTCACTGCTCTTACCGTGAAGAATCCATAGTCTCACTGCTCTTACTGTGAAGAATCCATAGTCTCACTGCTCTTACTGTGAAGAATCCATAGTGTCACTGCTCTTACCGTGAAGAATCCATAGTGCCACTGCTCTTACCGTGAAGAATCCACAGTCTCACTGCTCTTACCGTGAAGAATCCATAGTGTCACTGCTCTTACCGTGAAGAATCCATAGTGTCACTGCTCTTACAGTGAAGAATCCATAGTCTCACTGGTCTTAAAGTGAAGAATCCATAGTCTCATTGCTCTTACCGTGAAGAATCCATAGTGTCACTGCTCTTACCGTGAAGAATCCATAGTGTCACTGCTCTTACAGTGAAGAATCCATAGTCTCACTGGTCTTAAAGTGAAGAACCCATAGTCTCACTGCTCTTACTGTGAAGAATCCATAGTCTCACTGCTCTTACTGTGAAGAATCCATAGTGTCACTGCTCTTACCGTGAAGAATCCATAGTGCCACTGCTCTTACCGTGAAGAATCCACAGTCTCACTGCTCTTACCGTGAAGAATCCATAGTGTCACTGCTCTTACCGTGAAGAATCCATAGTGTCACTGCTCTTACAGTGAAGAATCCATAGTCTCACTGGTCTTAAAGTGAAGAATCCATAGTCTCATTGCTCTTACCGTGAAGAATCCATAGTGTCACTGCTCTTACCGTGAAGAATCCATAGTGTCACTGCTCTTACAGTGAAGAATCCATAGTGTCACTGCTCTTACCGTGAAGAATCCATAGTGTCACTGCTCTTACCGTGAAGAATCCATAGTGTCACTGCTCTTACAGTGAAGAATCCATAGTCTCACTGGTCTTAAAGTGAAGAATCCATAGTCTCACTGCTCTTACCGTGGAGAATCCATAGTCTCACTGCTCTTACCGTGGAGAATCCATAGTCTCACTGCTCTTACCGTGAAGAATCCATAGTGTCACTGCTCTTACCATGAAGAATCCATAGTCTCACTGCTCTTACTGTGAAGAATCCATAGTCTCACTGCTCTTACTGTGAAGAATCCATAGTGTCACTGCTCTTACCGTGAAGAATCCATAGTGTCACTGCTCTTACCGTGAAGAATCCATAGTGTCACTGCTCTTACAGTGAAGAATCCATAGTGTCACTGGTCTTAAAGTGAAGAATCCATAGTCTCACTGCTCTTACCGTGGAGAATCCATAGTCTCACTGCTCTTACCGTGGAGAATCCATAGTCTCACTGCTCTTACCGTGAAGAATCCATAGTGTCACTGCTCTTACCATGAAGAATCCATAGTCTCACTGCTCTTACTGTGAAGAATCCATAGTCTCACTGCTCTTACTGTGAAGAATCCATAGTGTCACTGCTCTTACCGTGAAGAATCCATAGTGTCACTGCTCTTACCGTGAAGAATCCATAGTGTCACTGCTCTTACAGTGAAGAATCCATAGTGTCACTGGTCTTAAAGTGAAGAATCCATAGTCTCACTGCTCTTACCGTGGAGAATCCATAGTCTCACTGCTCTTACTGTGAAGAATCCATAGTGTCACTGCTCTTACAGTGAAGAATCCATAGTGTCACTGCTCTAACCGTGAATCCATAGTGTCATTGCTCCTATCGTGAAGAATCCATAGTCTCACTGCTCTTACCGTGGAGAATCCATAGTGTCACTGCTCTTACCGTGAAGAATCCATAGTCTCACTGCTCTTACTGTGAAGAATCCATAGTGTCACTGCTCTTACCGTGAAGAATCCATAGTCTCACTGCTCTTATTGTGAAGAATCCATAGTCTCACTGCTCTTACCGTGAAGAATCCATAGTCACTGCTCTTACCATGAAGAATCCATAGTTTCAAAACTTGTTCGGTAAAGAATCTGCATCTATGGCGATGATGATTAAACCTTCTTTCCTCTAGACAGAAGTGATGCCTCCTTCTCATCAGTGTTGGCCTAGGTCTAATAAGATCCTCAGAAATTATATGACTAGAACATACATATGAAATAATTCACCTAAGCACAATCTACATGAATAGAAACAAGTTTACACAGATAATTTTATTATCTGTAAAGACCCAGATTGCACATGTCCTCAAGACTCGTAATATTAAATATTAGACGTCTGATCAGGTTCCTGTGTACGGCAGGAGGACTTGACGTTACATGAGGTGTGGCATAAACTATGAATAAATCATTTCACTTTGGTTTTCTAGGCCGTCATACCTTTACTCACCTGAATTGATCTACTTCCTTTATCTTTATGGTTATCGCTCACACTCGTTATGTAACCTGTAGTTGATTGTTTACACCTATGAATTGGTGGCAGCTGTTATAATGTGTTATCAGCAACGAGTGTCAAATGGGTTTAGCGATAAGTTTTCTTTGGCAATGGCCATTGACAGTGGGAAGATTATGTGAGAACTTCAGGATCTAATTATAATTTTTTATTGCCAAGCCATAAACACTTGGGTGAGCCTCATAATAAACCAATAAATCTAAGAATGTTTTTGGTCTCCTGAAAGAAACTAGATTACTTAAGAAAATTGCAGATTGACATACAGTTGCAGCCAAAGTTATTCAAATGCTACTGTAAATTAGGTTTATTAGTAAAATTTACACACTTTCTACTGTTTGCAATCAAACAAGAACTATTTATAAAGCTCAGCGCAACGCTAGTAAATGTTTTTGCCAAAATCAACTTAAAATTCCTCTTATAATGACTACATTAACTCCCTTCTTGATGTGCGTGTTTATTACTTAGTAGAGCTACTACTAAGCTACTATGACTAACTAGAAACATGATATATTACCAGATACCAGCTTTTGGCAGAAATTTATACATCACATTTCTAGCAAGTCATAACCGCCAACTAGCTCTGCTAAGTTGCCTAATGATGCCTACAGTGAAGCATAGTGGTGGCTTGATGATGCCTTCAATGAAGCGCAGTGGTGGCTCTATAATGTCTGCAGTGAAGAATGGCGATGGCTTGGTAATACCTATAGTGAATCATGGCGTCGGCTCGCAATGATCACAATGTTGCATGGTGGTGACTCAGTGATGCCTACAGTGCAGCAAGGTGGTGGCTTTGTGATGTCCACAGTGAAGCATTCTGGTGACTCAGTGATGCCTACAGTGGAGCAAGGCTGTGGTTCAGTGATGCCTACAGTAAAGCATGTCGGTTGCTCATTGATGCCTACAGTGAAGCATGGTGGTGGCTCAGTGTTGCCTAGAGTGAAGCATTGTGGTGGCTCAGTGAGGCCTACAGTGAAGCAAGGCAGTGGCTTGGGGATGTTCTAAGGCTACTGTGCTTCCTCTGACACTGTAAACTTGCAGTATGTGAAGAAAAAGATGGATTCAATCAAGTATCATGAAATCCTAGCAGAATTTAACTTCTATGAGGAAGCAAAAGCTTGGTTGTCATTGGACCTTTTCAACAGAACATTAATGCCAAGCACACCTCACAGTCCACTAAGGTTATAGTGACAGGCAATTAGTTGTTAGAAGTCATAGCCATAAATATATAAGCTACTGCTATGCCTTACATGTGTAAACAACATAGCGAATCAGAAGAACTATACTACATTTCTAATTGGAGGTGTTTGGTGATACTATTATTATTACACCTGCTGCTTATAGGAATACGATCTTGGAGATGAGAATACCCCTTTAATGCATTCACTAAAGTCACTGTTTAGAAATGGAAATCAAGGACAACCACAGTCGCTGTCTAGCCCAGGCCTTGTAGTCAGGTCTGTTGCTAACTACAAATATCTCAATGCAAACAAGATAAGTAATACAAAAATTTGCCAGAATTTTTTTTTTTTTCAAAAATTCTTCACATTCTATCCAAATGGTAAACCAGTTCTCACTAAAGACACAAAGAATAGCCAGTTATAGCAACAAAGAGAGTGGAATTATGACAAGTGCTCAGCCCGAAGTATCCCCTGAAGACCAAAGTTACCCAAACAAAAGGACAATCGGTAATTACAGCACTTCCACGTAGTTCACCTTCTTCTGATGTGTTTTTCTTTGAAAGTGTCAAGAATTTAAATTAGTCTTTAGACCTGATGACATTGGACAATACGGTCCTGAATGAAACCTGTTTTATGACTTGAGAGACGTTTCGAGTTTGGCAGGATGAGTAGAAGACCTTTCATTATTTAACCATGTTCTTCTAACATTGAAGGACTTTAAAGAGATTTTGAGGAAGACATAAAAAGTGTAAGAATGTCACTACGAATAATAAACATGACATCTGCACTCACATACTATAACCATGTGTAGAATAAAAGGGGGCGTCCAGTTAACCCTCCTCCACTCCAATGCCAAAGCTTTCCCAAATTCTAACCGGTCTTTATCTTTACAGGTTCATGCCAACATGGCATGCTGCAGCCAATCACTGGCCGTAACGTGATGTGTAGACAATACTATGGTCGCCACTGCAACCAGTCATACAGTATATCAATATGCCATCATTACGGCTTGGAGACCAGTGGGGGAAATGTCAGTACGTGATTGGGGAATTTGTATTATATTTTTTCATTAGTATTTTTTGTAAGTAATAGATGTCTAAGCGACCCATTACAAAAAAAAGTATGGTTTTCTTCTAAAAGTCTAGTCTTTGTAGCCAACTGGGCATGGTTCAAACAAATACTCTCATAGAAGAGGTGAAGACCACTCCCACTTGAATAAAATGTGTTGATTTACATACAAGGAAGAAGGGGCTATAACTCAGGCAGACAGAAGCTCAGGAAGAAAAAAACAGTGCCAGATTCATGAAAACAGCGAAATTGAGGCCACGTTCATAGGTTCAGTATTTGGTCAGTGTTTTCCATCAGTATTTGTAGCCAAAACCAGGAGTGGTTGATAAATACAGAAGTGGTGACGTGTTTCTATTATACTTTTCCTCTGATTTGTCCACTCCTGGTTTTGGCTTAAAAGTACTGATGTAAAATACTGACCAAATTACTGACTGTGAACGTGGCCTTACACCAAGTAAAAAAAATATTTATGGGAAGAGATAAATGTTTAAAGTGGGGTTATGTGTACAGGTTGGGGATGCAGCGAGTCTAATCTAGGGCCCTTCATAATGTTGTTGATAATAAAGACATACAAAAAATTATGTTTAAACTGTCATTTTCAGCACTGATATGATGGTGTGTAAGGCTATATTCTCCTGAGTAAGAAATTTTTTTTTAATCCACCGTACGGTTTGAGAAATAAAGACATTTTTTTAAGCCCTATTTTTTTATGGTTTTTATTGGGGACGTGGCTCACAGGATTCCTCGGGGGCGTATCTATAGGCAGCTCTACATTATTACTCTGTGAGCTACGCCCCTTTGGTAAAGACTATGAAATTTAGCACTTAATAAAAAGGTCCGTATCTCAGGAACCGTATGTAGGATTTATATTTTTATTTTAAAAAGTGTCAAGGATAAAATAACAGCAAAAACTGGACACTTTTGACCTGAGGCCAGGGAAAATAACATTTACTAAAACAAGCAAGACAAAAATGGTAAAAAAAACAAAATGGAGAGACGAATCCCAGGTATTGGCTAGTCATTAGGAATAAACATTATTCTATGGTTTCCCGAAGTCAACATCAAGACCAAAGAGAACATCTTATTTTTAACTACAGGTTTCCTCCAGTCTCTACGCGACAACGTAATAAAACGGTTATATTTAGTATCAACGTTACTGTTTTCTATAAATCATTCCATACCTTATTAGAAAATATGCCGAGAGGAACTTTCAGAAGAGACTGTTTCCTGTCCGGGGCGACCAATTCACATTGAGTGCTGCAATCATAAGCCTAAAAGGAAGAAGTGCATCCGCTAAATCTAAATGTATTGTTGAGATTTATTTTGGTCTTTTTGGATTAATATGGGGGATATTTCTAAGGTTCTATGTTACTGTAAAGGATTGGGAATTTTTATAACTAAGACTGGAGATTTACAGGGTGCCAAGACATTGAGGTTCACTGTGATATGACCTTCTTTCACATTGACCGTGCCACTGGCATCACATTGACCACTCATTAAAGAGGCTGTCTTGTCCAAACGGATAAATCTGCAGTCACACTGTGTGACTGGAGACTTACGAATTCCACCCGGTCCGCACTGAGCTCTGTGCAGTTTTGCCAGTTTCAAACCCGAGACCAAAGGGTATGTATGAGTTAGGCAGTGGGCATGACCTCGCTCTCCATACACTTGTATGGAGTGAGGTTGTGCCCACTGACCTGCTGCATCATTAGACGGGGCACAGTCACACCGAGGTCACACCAACCGGCTATGAGTATGTATAACTCATGCATACCCTTTAGTCCGGAGTCACTGCAGCTCACAGGTGTGACTGCAAACTTAGCAGTTTGGCCTGGGCAACCCCCTTAAAGGAAACAGCTTATGGTTCTATGTGTAATATGACTTGTAGAGGATTTAACCAAGGAAGAAATTAGAGTCAGTTACCTTTAAGGCCAACTCAAATAGTTTCGAGGAAGCAGGCACCACCAAAATAGTAGGAAGTGCTCACTACATAGTAAAGAATCATAGCAATAAGAAGGAGAAAAATAAACTATGCTTGGACAGGTACATCCCAAAATGTTTTTTTTTAATTCAATAACAACAGATACAGACAAATTAAAAGCAATTAAAAACATTCATAAAACCAATGTGCCACAATGAAGTCTAAACTGAAATAATGACACATGAGCAGTACCAGTAACAAGATAAATGTCAGTTGAGGATAGAGGATAAGGAATTAAATAATAAGAAAAACTTTATTTGGGGGACAAAGAAATCCCCGTATCGCTGAAATTCGGCTTCCTCAGGGGGTTCTTTAAGGCAAACTCTATATTTGGGAATTTGTCCTTGCCTCAGATTGTTTACAGCAGAAATGTAAAACCTCATCCCCAGTGTTAAGGCCCCCATACACATTAGACTAACATTGAACAAACCAGCCAATATCTGTGAGCTTGGAAAATAGTCTAATGTATATGGGGGCTTCCAACTCTCCCCTGACAGATGATGTCAGGGGAGATAAGGATGCAACATCGTTCGGCAGACAGCTATCTCCCCTCACCTTTCCATACACAAACACTCAGCTCAGCTGAGTTTTCTAGAGTTTTCAAGAGGAGAAAACCACTGGACCAGAGGTTGAAATTCCAGTGGACAAGCCCCTCTCTCCTTCAACATCTTCAGGTGGGGTAGAGTCTGGAGGACCCGATAAGCATCAGGTGGCCGGCTACACCAAAATCACCAAGTTGGGCCAACTTTCATCTAAAGTGTTTGGACTTGGAGACTTAAGTATTTAAATTTACTAAAAAGAGGAACACTGGCAGAGGGATGTTGATGGATGATGACATCCATGCTTCCAAAATTAGGATAGCAGATACCTTGCGTAGGATATAAAGATCTCTAGATCTCCAACTCTAGAAGGGCAGCTTATGAAAAAGCATGGAGATAAAAGAAGCAGGTCTGAAACATATTGCTCAAATCAATTTCTACCCATCTTGTATATAATGGCAATCTTGTGATCAATTTTCCTTTGTGGGTAGGTTTTACTTTGCAGTAGGAAATGTAACTAACTCTTCTACATTAGACAATTACTATGTAATACGGGGCATTTAGACAAATTAAAGTAAAATAAAGTTTAAAAAAAACACAGATATTTAACAAAAAAAACTTTTTTTTTTAAATGCTACACATAAAAAAATGCATATTTGGTACCACTTGTAGAACACAACATAACTTTTTTTTTAACATATATTGAAAAAGAAAGAATTCCTATTTTTTAAATACTCCCCCTCATCGAAAAAATAACTTTCAATCAATAAAATATTATCCAAGATGGTAATAACAAAAACTATAATCCATTTTATTAAAAATAATCTCTCTTATGACAATATCGATGGAAGAGTAAGGCAATGATTGTCCAAACAAGGCAGTACAAATAAGATTTTTTTTCTATAATACATGTTTTTATTAGGCAAAAATATTGCACTTATTATGTAGCACTGTACTAAATAAAATTAATAATAGCTAATTAACAAATTATTTGTATCCCCAGTTTGTACCAGTATAAACTGAAACACGGCCTGTAAATATGACAGCTACATTGAAGGAAAAATAAAATAATTCCCTGGTTTGTGGGACGTAAGCATAAAAATTGGAAAAAAGTTCTCGATTCTTAAGGCTCAGGATAGACAGTTTTTTTTTTTTTCATGACAAAAGAATACACTTCAAAAAAAGAATCCACCAGAGCGGTAAAAGTTGTAAAAAGTTTTTAGAACTTTTCCAACAAATGTTCTAGTGTCTAATTTGTGAGAGCAGGAGCGATAGGAATATGTATCAAAAGCACAATGTTTATAAAGGAAGAATATAACAGGGTCTTTTGTCTCAATGTAAATGAAGATGTCTATCACGCCTGAAAGTAGTAGATGAACAGGTTATCGGTAATCACAAACAACACTTTTAGCCTCTGGGACATTCTTGGTGACCCCAAGGATGGTGGAAAAATTCTGATCTGTCAAAACAACAATGCTCAGGGCAAAGAAAGTGGAAAAGACTTAACTGCTGACACTTGAGTAATAAAAATATACTAAGGTTATGACCTAAGAAAGATTAAGGACGTGTTCACACGTAGCGGAAATGCTGCATTTTTTTCTGCAAATTACATAATAGCAATCTGCTCTGTTTTTGCATTTTTGTTGCGCTTTTTTGGGTGCGTTTTCACATTTTTTATGCATGTTTGAAGGGTAGATTGATGCATTGTTTTTAAATACCTATTTTTTCTGCAGAAATGCAGCAATTCTGCACTTAAAAAACGTAATTGTGAAATTGCATGTGCTATTTAGGCTCCCCATTGAGGACTATGGAGAAAAACAACAGCAGAAAATGCTGAGTATCTTTTAACGCACACATGGGAAAGAGCTTTTTTAGGAAATCAAGAAATCCTACCTACTGTCCTTAAACTGCTTTTTTTCACCTTGTGATAACGTGGACACAAAATAAGTGGAAAAATGGCACGTTAATTAAAGAGGGCTAAAACTTGAACCCAAACATGTGGTCCTCACACATCAAAAATGCTTTAAACTCTTCCAAAATATTAAAAATTAAGAGTCCTCAATGGCTGATCCCTTTTAATAGCTAAAAAATACATCCAATGTTAGAATACTTGTTTATAGAAGCAAATTTTATCTTTTTATCTATTTTTATTTAACAAAACCTTTAAAAAAAAAGTTATTTTTTTTCTAATTTTTCTAATTTTTGGTTCCTCTGCCATTTGAATTGCCTACTTTATTTGTGTAGATAATAATGGTTTGAAAATTTACAGACATTCTAGCAAATTATAGGAAAAAAATAATAATAATACAAATAAAAAGTCTTCTTGTGGAGCCAAACAATTAAAAAAAAAGTTAGATCAAATTTAACAATCATAAAAGTAAAAAAAAACTGTATTAATCGCAGTAAAAAAAAAATTGCAAATGCTCCCTCCCAAAATAATAGAACATAAGAGCTATGTATAACTTTGCTATATTTTTTTATGATTTTTTTTTTGCTCCAATACTTAAGTGAAAATGAATAAATGTTTCAAACAGTCTCCTTGGTAACAGACTACAACTATCAGATCCTGTAATTATATTCTCTTGTATCTGCGCTTTACTTCCTTTTCCTTCCTAGTAATATACAAAATGTACAGCACTGTGCAAAAGATTTAGGCTGGTATGTAAAAAATGCTGCAAAATAAGAATGATTTAAAAAATAAAAGTGTTAGTGGTTTATTTTTATCAATAAAATACAAAGTGAATGAACAAAAGAGAAATCTAAGTCATGTCAATATTTTCTGTAACCAACCTTTGTATTCAAAACAGCAGGATTTTGTAGGATTATAATCAGGTGTATGAGAAACCAATTAGACCCAACAGATGACAATGATCAAAGGCGTATCTAGGTTTTCTGGCAACCGGGGCAAGAATTCAGTTTGGCACATATGCAATTTGCACACTTAGTCATTGTCACGCAGTAATGGTCTTTGGTAAGGAAGAGGGGCCTCAAACTGTCCCTGGAAATGGGACCCTAACTATCCCTGTCCTGGGGGTACTCTTGAAGGTAGAGAGGCCTGAGTCTCCGACCTTAGAGTGCTCCTATCAACCCCTGATCTGTCCCCTTCCCCACCCCATGAGACATGGGACTGAAATATAAGGTAAACAAGACAGAAAGCAGCAAACACTCACCAAAGGTAAGGAGGTATATAGGGAAAGATAGGGATGTACCAACCAAATGGGAATAGTACAATGAGGAAAGCATACACCCAAAAATAGCACGCAACAATCTCCAATTCAGCACAGTATCTCCAAGGAGTTAGAAAGCAAAGCTTTCACCGGCAAGACAGAGAAGGTCAGGCCATGTTTTATAGGGAGAAGTAATGACCAGATCAGAAGCAGCTGAAAATGAAGCTGCAAGTTTCTGACCAGCATAGAAGGGTTTTTAACCTCTTCAGCACCAAAGAAAAACAAATCCATTTAATATGAGACACAAACACACAGGCTAAATGGAAGATTTGCGATTTACAGTACATAGTGATCTCCTAGCCCCAGATCTGACACACTCGTGACAGCCATGTGCCGATGAGCTGCTCTTCCTAATTTACTCAATTTTCAGTGACAAACTGGGAGAGGCAGGAAGAGAAGCTAGTTGTCACGTGACCATAAGCATGAAAAGTGCACATGAGTGAAGTGGCCATGTGATGATTGCTGGAACCATGAAGCAGAGCTCATAGTCACAGGTCTTTACTCAAGAGATATGTGGAACCCCTTGAGCCCCCACCCCTACCCCCTCCCCCAATAATGGTTGATGGAAACCTAGAGTTTCAAATTTGGAGGATTATAGATTCTCGCCTCCAACGTCGTTCCCTTCAGTACTTGGTGCACTGGAGGGGTTATGGTCCAAAGGAAAGGATGTGAGTTTCTGCATCAGAGGTGAATGCCCCCAGGTTGATACCTCTTATCCTGAGAAACGGGATCCTGAGTGTCCGGAGGCCACTTGTAGAAGGGGGATACTGTCACGGGTGTGTCAGAGGTTGCAGACCATCGCTCTGCATCTGACTGCAGAAGGTCTCAGCAGTCTGCTTTGCAGACTTCTTCCTGGGCCTTCTGACTCTAGGATCCAGTGGCAACCTTCCTCTAGCTCTAGTTGACACACCTGGACTGCTATGTTTATAACTCCCAGCTTTCTGCTGGGAGTTGCTGGTGATATTGATATTTCCATGTTGAGGCTTGGAGCTATAGCAGTCAGCTATCTTCCTCTCTGGTGTTTGGAGGACGTGTTTCTCTTTGAGTTTACTCAAGCTAAGTGTTTTCCTTGTTTGTTTATCCCATCTGTCTTTAGTGGCAGTGGGGATTAACTAGCTAACATCCTGTCCTTCCCGGTGCAGAGCTTATCGCCAGGGTCAGGCAGGGATTAGGTATCCTACCCGGCGATAGGTGCGGAACCTATATAGGGGCGATAGAGCAGACCGGGTGACGTTAGATCTGCCTAGGGGCCTCCACTCCCCCTTCTCTAGTGTTTGGTTCGCTTTCCCTTATCCCCTTGTGCTGCACTTAGCCTTTCCTATACCATGCATGTCTAGTCAGCACGTGACCGCATGTATGCAAATTGCCAGCACCAGAGAATCCTGACAGTATGCAGTGCGGACTGTGAGATTTCAAAAGTCTGCAGTCACATAGAATGGCTGCAGACTGATCACAAACTTGAACAATCCCTTTAATTCTCTTAACATAGATAAAAATATAAGAATTGGTCAGTATCATGAAATTTTTTTTACATCCAACTACCTGATAGATGACTTTGTCTCTGATTGGAGTCATTCTCTTTCTTTTCTTCATCTCGTCCAGACATCATAATGACTTCTCACAGCCACAGCTCGTCTCTGCAAACTTCCATCTACTCCGGTCTTCTGCAGCACATCTCCACATGATGCCCTTAAAAATAAGAATGCTATTATAATGCTCCAGAATAAAAATCTGCCCTACGCTGTGCCCCTGAATAAATAATTGCCCCTCACTATTTTCTCTGCACAAAATATGACCCCCACACTGTCCCTGTTATGGTACATGCTCTCACACTGCCCTCTCTTTTCCATAATGGGAACCCTCTTCACACTATCCTCTCACAGTGTGTCCCCCGAATAGTACCCAGTCTCTATACTGTGGCCCCTCATCACACTCCTCCTCCTTGGCATATTTTCCCCTATTGAATGTGTCCTTATATTGTCCCTCCATGCTACCCACCCACACTACTCAGTCTGTATTCTGTGCTCACACACTTTTCTCCCCATACTGTCTTCTCACACTATTCCCCTCAACAGTCTCCTCACACATTTCCCCTTCCTCCTCATACTGTCTTCTCTCACATCCCCCTGCTAACCATACTGTCTTCTCATATATTTACACCCTCACGTTCTCACCCATCCTCCCCATTCTGTGTCCGCATCAATCCCCCCACTCACCATGCTGTCTGCACACATCCCCCTCATACATTCCCCTGTTACTCCTCATACTGTGCTCATACCCACCACTCCACTCATCATGCTGTGTCCACACCATCCTCACTCACCATACTGTGTCCGCATGCATCCCCCACTCACCATATTGTGTCTACATCCATCCCCCATACTGTTTTCTCATGCCCCGATCTCCCTTTGCTCCTCATACAGTGTCTTCAAATTTCTCTTGCTCCCCATATTGTGTCTGCACCTGTCCCTTCCTTGCTCCCCAAACTTGTGTCCTCAAACCTTCCCTACCTCCTAGTTACACTAAATCTTCTCCACCCCTCCCCCATGCTAAATCCCCCACACTTAATCTCAGCCACCCCAAATCTAACAAACAGGTAATCCCTGCATGTGTTGCGGCTGTCGGACAGCCATGAGACATGCAGCCACGGAAACTTGAACATATTATTTGAGTACACCGAAGACACTCAGATGGCACCCGAGCAAGCTCCAATAACGCCTTATCGAAGCACATTCGCTCATCAGTAATAGGGATAGCTTTCTTTGTATATACTTGAATTAAGTATATAATGAGCATTTCACACATCTGATTGTATCTGGCCAGATCACAGTCAGATTAAGCTTACCCCGCAGCAATACAAAACAAGTGCATATACAACCCAAAAACAAATATGCCCTAATTGAAAGTGACCTATAAAGCCAGTTTCAGGTGTTTTTGTCTTCTGCTGGACATCATTATAAATAGCTTGAAAGTAATTTCTAGTGAAACCAAAAAGATTCGGCAATTAGCATTTGTGCAGTGAGTTCAAGGACACAATACAACCTAATGGGAAAGAGTTTCACCATCATCAAGTATGTACATAGTCACCCATTCTCTATTATTGGAGCTCATTAGCTGTTGCTATCACTGTTAGCAAGCAGTCTGGAAAAAAGAATGAACACAGTAAGCTTTTTTTATATACTTACAGTGGTGCTTAAAAGTTTTTGAACCCTCTAGAATTTTATTATTATTATTATTATTATTATTATTTATTATTATTATTATAACGCCATTTATTCCATGGCGCTTTACATGTGAGGAGGGGTATACATAATAAAAACAGGTACAATAATCTTGAACAATGCAAGTCACAACTGATACAGGAGGAGAGAGGACCCTGCCCGCGAGGGCTCACAATCTACAAGGGATGGGTGAGCATACAGTAGGTGAGGATAGAGCTGGTTGTGCAGTGGTTTGGTCGATCGGTGGTTACTGCAGGTTGTAGGCTTGTCGGAAGAGGTGGGTCTTCAGGTTCTTTTTGAAGTTTTCGATGGTAGGTGAGAGTCTGATATGTTGTGGTAGAGAGTTCCAGAGTAGGGGGGATGCGCGAGAGAAATCTTGTATGCGATTGTGTGAAGAGGAGATAAGAGGGGAGTAGAGAAGGAGATCTTGTGAGGATCGGAGGTTGCGTGCAGGAAAGTACCGGGAGACGAGGTCACAGATGTATGGAGGAGACAGGTTGTGGATGGCTTTGTATGTCATGGTTAGGCTTTTGTACTGGAGTCTCTGGGTAATGGGGAGCCTGTTGTGAATTCCGTTCTTGGGCTCCATCCTGTGGTTGCTAATGGTATTTTTGGGAGTTCTGCTCTTGGGCTCCCTCTGGTGGTTTCAAGTGGAACTTAGCAGCTGCGTTCACTAATCGGTTTCCTGGCCTTGTTATTTAACTGGGCTTTTGGCTGTAGTGGATGCCAGCTGTCAATGTATTTCCTGTGGATTCCTGTTGGCCAGTCCATTTCCTGCTTAAGATAAGTCTGCTAATTTTGGGGTGTTTCCTGTTGTGATTTTGCTTTTTGCTCCCTCTAGTGGTCATTAGTGATTTGACTCTGGAGCTTCTTTCTTTTCCTATATCCTCACCTGGGCCATTAGTTCAAGGGCGTTGCTATATTAGCTCCCTGGACCTTCAGTTCAATGCCTGGCATCGTTGAAATCAGAGCTAATCTGTTGTGCTCTTGTCCTATGATCCTGGTTCCTGTATTTCAAGCTAAGTCTGCTTCCTTGCTTTTTGCTTTTGTTTTGTTTGGTATTTTTGTCCAGCTTGTTCCAATCTGTATCCTGACCTTTGCTGGAAGCTCTAGGGGGCTGGTGTTCTCCCCCCGGACCGTTAGACGGTTCGGGGGTTCTTGAATCTCCAGCGTGGATTTTTATAGGGTTTTTGTTGACCAGATAAGTTATCTTGCTATATTCTGCTATTAGTAAGCTGGCCTCTCTTTGCTGAACCTGGTTCATTTCTGTGTTTGTCATTTCCTCTTACCTCACCGTTATTATTTGTGGGGGGCTTGTATCTTGCTTTGGGGTCCCTTTCTCTGGAGGCAAGAGAGGTCTTTGTTTTCTTCTCCTAGGGGTAGTTAGATTCTCCGGCTGGCGCGAGGCATCTAGCGATCACCGTAGGCATGATCCCCGGCTACTTCTAGTGTTGGCGTTAGGAGTAGCTATTTGGTCAACCCAGTTACCACAGCCCTATGAGCTGGATTTTTGAATCTCGCAGACTTACACGTTCCTCTGAGACCCTGTCCACTGGGGTCATAACAGTATGCCAGGCCAGTATTAAATGTTTAATGCATTGCAGAAGTGGGATTATAAGAAAGAAAATTTTGAGTTTTTTTTTTTCCCTCTCTCATTTTTTTTTTTTTTTTTTCTTTTCCCCTTTACCTCAGAGTGGCTTAAGCTTGCTGCAGACATGAATGTCCAGACCTTGATTACAAGTGTGGACCAGCTTGCCGCTCGTGTGCAGGGTATACAAGATTATGTTACCAGAAATCCTAGGTCTGAACCCAAGATTCCGATTCCTGAACTGTTTTCAGGAGACCGATTTAAGTTTAGGAATTTCAGGAATAATTGTAAATTGTTTTTGTCCCTGAAACCTTGTTCGTCTGGAGACTCTGCTCAACAAGTAAAAATTGTTATTTCATTCTTACGGGGTGACCCTCAAGATTGGGCTTTTTCGTTGGCGCCAGGAGATCCGGCATTGGCTGATATTGATGCGTTTTTTCTGGCGCTCGGTTTACTTTATGAGGAACCCAATCTTGAGATTCAGGCAGAGAAAGCCTTGCTGGCTATGTTTCAGGGCCAGGACGAGGCTGAGGTGTATTGCCAAAAATTTCGGAAATGGTCCGTGCTGACACATTGGAACGAGTGTGCACTGGCCGCTGATTTTAGAAATGGCCTTTCTGAGGCCATTAAGAATGTTATGGTGGGTTTTCCCATTCCCACAGGTCTGAATGATACCATGTCCCTGGCTATTCAAATTGACCGGCGGTTGCGGGAGCGCAAAACCGCAAATTCCCTCATGTTGTTGTCTGAACAGACACCTGATGTGATGCAATGTGATAGAAAAACCGCAAATTCCCTCATGGTGTTGTCTGAACGGACACCTGATTTGATGCAATGTGATAGAATCTTGACTAGAAATGAGAGGAAAATTCATAGACGCCGGAATGGCTTGTGCTACTACTGTGGTGATTCTACACATGTTATCTCAGCATGCTCTAAACGTATATCTAAGGTTGTTAGTCCTGTCACCGTTGGTAATTTGCATCCTAAGTTTATTCTGTCTGTAACTTTGATTTGCTCACTGTCATCTTATCCTGTCATGGCGTTTGTAGATTCAGGTGCTGCCCTGAGTCTTATGGATCTCTCATTTGCTAAGCGCTGTGGTTTTATTCTTGAACCATTAGAAAATCCTATCCCTCTTAGGGGTATTGATGCTACGCCATTAGCAGAAAATAAACCGCAGTATTGGACTGGAAGGCTATGTCAGTGTCTAGTTGGGGCTGTCGTGGTATTCATGAGGATTCCCTGCCTGTGTCTATTGCTTCTTCTACGCCTTCGGAAGTTCCGGAGTATTTGTCTGATTATCAGGATGTCTTTAGCGAGTCCAGGTCCAGTGCATTGCCTCCTCATAGGGAATGTGACTGTGCAATAGATTTGATTCCAGGCAGTAAATTTCCTAAGGGAAGACTTTTTAATCTGTCGATACCTGAACATACCGCTATGCGTTCATATATCAAGGAGTCTCTGGAGAAAGGACACATCCGTCCGTCTTCTTCCCCTCTTGGTGCGGGATTCTTTTTTGTGGCTAAAAAGGACGGATCTTTGAGGCCTTGTATTGACTATCGGCTTTTAAATAAGATCACTGTCAAATTTCAGTATCCTTTGCCGCTGTTGTCTGACTTGTTTGCCCGGATTAAAGGTGCCAAGTGGTTTACCAAGATAGACCTTCGTGGTGCGTACAACCTTGTGCGCATTAAGCAAGGGGATGAATGGAAAACCGCATTCAATACGCCCGAAGGTCATTTTGAGTACTTGGTGATGCCTTTTGGGCTCTCTAATGCCCCTTCAGTTTTTCAGTCCTTTATGCATGACATTTTCCGGAACTATCTGGATAAATTTTTGATCGTTTATCTGGATGATATTCTGTTTTTTTCTGATAATTGGGACTCGCATGTGGAGCAGGTCAGGATGGTCTTTAAAATTTTGCGTGAAAATTCTTTGTTTGTCAAGGGCTCAAAGTGTCTTTTTGGTGTACAGAAGGTTCCTTTTTTGGGGTTCATTTTTTCCCCTTCTGCTGTGGAGATGGACCCAGTCAAGGTCCGAGCTATTCTTGATTGGACTCAGCCCTCGTCAGTTAAGAGTCTTCAGAAGTTCTTGGGTTTCGCTAACTTCTACCGTCGTTTTATCGCTAACTTTTCTAGCATTGTGAAACCTTTGACGGATATGACCAAGAAGGGCTCCGATGTGGTTAATTGGGCTCCTGCTGCCGTGGAGGCTTTCCAGGAGTTGAAACGTCGGTTTACTTCGGCGCCTGTTTTGTGCCAGCCTGATGTCTCGCTTCCCTTTCAGGTTGAGGTGGATGCTTCAGAGATTGGAGCAGGGGCCGTTTTGTCGCAGAGAGGCCCTGGTTGCTCTGTTATGAGACCTTGCGCCTTTTTCTCTAGGAAGTTTTCGCCTGCGGAGCGAAATTATGATGTGGGCAATCGGGAGTTGTTGGCCATGAAATGGGCATTTGAGGAGTGGCGTCATTGGCTCGAGGGTGCTAAGCATCGTGTGGTGGTCTTGACTGATCACAAAAATCTGATGTATCTCGAGTCTGCTAAACGCCTGAATCCTAGACAGGCCCGCTGGTCATTGTTTTTCTCCCGTTTTGACTTTGTTGTCTCGTATTTACCAGGTTCAAAAAATGTGAAGGCCGATGCTCTTTCCAGGAGCTTTGTGCCTGATGCTCCTGGAGTCGCTGAACCTGTTGGTATTCTTAAGGATGGTATTATCTTGTCAGCTATTTCTCCTGATCTGCGACGTGTGTTGCAGAGATTTCAGGCTGATAGGCCTGATTCTTGTCCACCTGACAGACTGTTTGTGCCTGATAAGTGGACCAGCAGAGTCATTTCCGAGGTTCATTCCTCGGTGTTGGCAGGTCACCCAGGAATTTTTGGCACCAGAGATCTGGTGGCCAGATCCTTTTGGTGGCCTTCCTTGTCTAGGGATGTGCGGTCATTTGTACAGTCCTGTGGGACTTGTGCTCGAGCTAAGCCTTGCTGTTCTCGTGCCAGCGGGTTGCTCTTGCCCTTGCCTGTCCCTAAGAGACCTTGGACACATATCTCCATGGATTTCATTTCTGATCTTCCGGTGTCTCAAGGCATGTCTGTTATCTGGGTGATATGTGATCGCTTCTCCAAGATGGTCCATTTGGTTCCTTTGCCTAAGCTGCCTTCCTCTTCCGATCTGGTTCCTGTGTTTTTCCAGAACGTGGTTCGTTTGCACGGCATCCCTGAGAATATTGTGTCAGACAGAGGATCCCAGTTCGTTTCCAGATTCTGGCGATCCTTTTGTAGTAGGATGGGCATTGACTTGTCCTTTTCGTCTGCTTTCCATCCTCAGACTAATGGACAGACGGAGCGAACTAATCAGACTTTGGAGGCTTATTTGAGGTGTTTTGTCTCTGCTGATCAGGACGATTGGGTGACCTTCTTGCCGTTGGCTGAGTTTGCCCTTAATAATCGGGCTAGTTCCGCCACCTTGGTTTCGCCGTTTTTCTGCAACTCTGGTTTCCACCCTCGTTTTTCTTCGGGTCATGTGGAACCTTCTGATTGCCCTGGGGTGGATTCTGTGGTGGATAGGTTGCAGCGGATCTGGAATCTTGTGGTGGACAACTTGAAGTTGTCACAGGAGAGGGCTCAGCGCTTTGCCAACCGCCGCCGCGGTGTGGGTCCCCGACTACGTGTTGGGGATTTGGTGTGGCTTTCTTCCCGCTTTGTTCCTATGAAGGTTTCCTCCCCCAAATTTAAACCTCGTTTTATTGGTCCTTACAAGATATTGGAAATCCTTAATCCTGTATCCTTTCGCCTGGATCTTCCTGTGTCGTTTGCTATCCACAACGTGTTTCATAGGTCCTTGTTGCGGCGGTACGTTGTGCCTGTGGTTCCTTCTGCTGAGCCTCCTGCTCCGGTGTTGGTTGAGGGCGAGTTGGAGTACGTGGTGGAGAAGATCTTGGATTCTCGTCTCTCCAGGCGGAGGCTTCAGTACCTGGTCAAGTGGAAGGGCTATGGTCAGGAAGATAATTCCTGGGTGGTCGCCTCTGATGTTCATGCGGCCGATTTAGTTCGTGCCTTTCACGCCGCTCGTCCTGATCGCCCTGGTGGTCTTGGTGAGGGTTCGGTGACCCCTCACTAAGGGGGGGGTACTGTTGTGATTTTGCTTTTTGCTCCCTCTAGTGGTCATTAGTGATTTGACTCTGGAGCTTCTTTCTTTTCCTATATCCTCACCTGGGCCGTTAGTTCAAGGGCGTTGCTATATTAGCTCCCTGGACCTTCAGTTCAATGCCTGGCATCGTTGAAATCAGAGCTAATCTGTTGTGCTCTTGTCCTATGATCCTGGTTCCTGTATTTCAAGCTAAGTCTGCTTCCTTGCTTTTTGCTTTTGTTTTGTTTGGTATTTTTGTCCAGCTTGTTCCAATCTGTATCCTGACCTTTGCTGGAAGCTCTAGGGGGCTGGTGTTCTCCCCCCGGACCGTTAGACGGTTCGGGGGTTCTTGAATCTCCAGCGTGGATTTTTATAGGGTTTTTGTTGACCAGATAAGTTATCTTGCTATATTCTGCTATTAGTAAGCTGGCCTCTCTTTGCTGAACCTGGTTCATTTCTGTGTTTGTCATTTCCTCTTACCTCACCGTTATTATTTGTGGGGGGCTTGTATCTTGCTTTGGGGTCCCTTTCTCTGGAGGCAAGAGAGGTCTTTGTTTTCTTCTCCTAGGGGTAGTTAGATTCTCCGGCTGGCGCGAGGCATCTAGCGATCACCGTAGGCATGATCCCCGGCTACTTCTAGTGTTGGCGTTAGGAGTAGCTATTTGGTCAACCCAGTTACCACAGCCCTATGAGCTGGATTTTTGAATCTCGCAGACTTACACGTTCCTCTGAGACCCTGTCCACTGGGGTCATAACAGTTTCCCTGCTTATGACCTTTTGTTCAGTTCAATTTATGTCTCTTTGTCCAGCTTGTCATTATGAAATATTCCGGCTAGTTGGAAGCTCTGGGGTTGCAGATTTGCCCCTCCACACCGTGAGTCGGTGTGGTGGTTATTTTGTAAACTCTGCGTGGATTTTTAGTTTTTATACTGACCGCACAGTAACCTTTTCTATCTCTGTCTATTTAGATAGTACTGGCCTCCTTTGCTAAAAAAAAACTAGTTTCATTTCTGAGTTTGTCATTTCCCTCTCCACTCACCGTCAATATTTGTGGGGGGCTATCTTCCTTTGGGGGTTTCTCTGAGGCGAGATAGCTTTCCATTTCCATCTTCAGGGGTAGCTAGTTCTTAGGCTGTGCAGAGGCGTCTAGGCAGAGTTAGGTACGCTCCACGGCTATTTCTAGTGTTGTTGTTAGGAGTAGGGATTGCGGTCAGTAAAGTTACCACCTCCTCAGAGCTAGTACTACTTTTGTTTTGCCCACTAGGTCATTTCAGTGCTGCTCCGTATTCACTAGGTCATATCAGTGATTACTGTCTGTGGAGCTGCTACCTCCTCTAAGCGAGTCCATGATTGGTTTTACCCACCAGGTCATCTCAGTACCGCTCCGTACCCACCAGGTCATAACAGTACAGCTGGCCCACAATGTGTTAAATGCATCTCAAAAGAGGGAAGAGAAAGTTCTGAGTCATTTTTTTTTGTGTTGCTTGTTTTGTCCTTTTTTTTCCCCTTGATTTTTGGATGGTGCAGGAGCTGGGTGCTGATATGGAGGTTCAGGGTTTGTCTGCGCGTGTTGAACATCTCGCTGCAAGGGTACAGAGTATCCAAGACTATGTTATTCAAACTCCCGTTTCTGAGCCTAGAATTCCTATTCCTGATTTGTTTTCTGGGGATAGATCTAGGTTTTTGAATTTTAAAAAAAATTGCAGATTATTTTTTGCTCTGAGACCCCGTTCCTCTGGTGACCCCATTCAGCAGGTGAAGATTGTTATTTCTCTGCTGAGTGGCGACCCGCAGGACTGGGCATTCTCCCTTGAGCCAGGCAATCCTGCATTGCTCAATATAGATTCGTTTTTTCAAGCACTGGGACTGCTTTATGACGAACCCAATTCTGTGGATCAGGCAGAAAAAATTTTGCTGGCTCTGTGTCAGGGTCAGGAAGCAGTAGAGATATATTGTCAGAAATTTAGAAAGTGGTCTGTGCTTACAAAATGGAATGAGGATGCCCTGGCGGCTATTTTCAGAAAGGGTCTTTCTGAAGCTCTTAAAGATGTTATGGTGGGGTTTCCCACGCCTGCTGGTTTGAACGAATCAATGTCTCTGGCCATTCAGATTGATCGGCGCTTACGTGAACGTAAGGAGGTGCACCATATGGCGGTGTCCTCTGGGCAGAGTTCTGAGCCTATGCAATGCGATAGAGTTTTGACGAGAGCAGAACGGCAGGAGTTCAGACGTCAGAATGGGCTGTGTTTTTACTGTGGTGACGCTACTCATGCTATCTCTGACTGCCCGAAGCGAACTAAGAGGGTTGCTAAGTCGGTTACCATCAGTACTTTACAGCCTAACTTTCTCTTGTCTATTACCCTGATTTGCTCATTGTCGTCCTTTTCTGTAATGGCATTTGTGGATTCTGGCGCTGCCCTGAACTTAATGGACCTGGAATTTGCCAAGCGCTGTGGTTTTTCCTTGGAGCCGTTGCAGAGTCCTATTCCCTTGAGGGGGATTGATGCTACGCCATTGGCCAAGAATAAACCTCAGTACTGGACACAGTTAGCCATGAACATGGCTCCAGCACATCAGGAAAATATTCGCTTTTTGGTGTTGCATAATTTGCATGATGTGGTTGTGCTGGGGTTTCCATGGTTACAGGTACAAAATCCAGTGCTGGATTGGAAATCTATGTCCGTGACTAGTTGGGGTTGTCAGGGGATACATAGTGACATTCCTCTGATGTCAATTTCCTCGTCCCCTTCTTCTGAAGTTCCTGAGTTTTTGTCAGATTTCCAGGATATATTTCAGGAGCCTAAATCCAGTCCTCTGCCTCCTCATAGGGACTGTGATTGTGCTATTAATTTGATTCCTGGCTGTAAGTTCCCTAAGGGTCGACTTTTCAATCTGTCTGTGCCAGAGCATACCGCTATGCGGACTTATGTAAAAGAGTCCTTGGAGAAGGGGCATATTCGCCCATCTTCGTCACCGTTGGGAGCGGGGTTCTTTTTTGTTGCCAAGAAGGATGGCTCCTTGAGGCCCTGTATAGATTATCGCCTTCTCAATAAGATCACGGTCAAATTCCAGTACCCTTTGCCTTTGCTCTCTGATTTGTTTGCTCGGATCAAAGGGGCTAGCTGGTTTACCAAGATTGACCTTCGAGGGGCGTATAATCTGGTCCGCATCAAACAGGGTGATGAATGGAAAACAGCATTTAATACGCCTGAAGGCCATTTTGAATATCTTGTGATGCCTTTCGGGCTCTCTAATGCTCCATCTGTGTTTCAGTCCTTTATGCATGATATTTTCCGGGAGTATTTGGATAAATTTATGATTGTATATTTGGATGATATTTTGTTTTTTTCCGATGATTGGGAGACTCATGTGAAGCAGGTCCGGATGGTATTTCAGATTCTTCGTGCTAATACACTGTTTGTGAAGGGGTCTAAGTGCCTTTTTGGAGTTCAGAAGGTTTCTTTTCTGGGGTTCATTTTTTCTCCCTCGGCTATTGAAATGGACCCTGTTAAGGTCCAGGCTATTTATGATTGGACTCAGCCCACATCTGTGAAGAGCCTTCAGAAATTTTTGGGCTTTGCTAATTTTTATCGCCGCTTCATTGCTAATTTTTCTACTGTGGTTAAACCTCTGACCGATTTGACCAAGAAAGGTGCGGATGTGGTGAATTGGTCCTCTGCGGCTGTGGAGGCCTTTCAGGAGCTTAAGCGTCGTTTTACTTCTGCCCCTGTGTTGCGTCAGCCAGATGTTTCTCTCCCTTTTCAGGTTGAGGTTGACGCTTCTGAGATTGGGGCAGGAGCTGTTTTGTCTCAGTGAAGCTCTGATGGCTCTGTGTTGAAGCCGTGTGCTTTCTTCTCCAGAAAGTTTTCGCCTGCTGAGCGTAATTATGATGTCGGCAATCGGGAGTTGTTGGCTATGAAGTGGGCATTCGAGGAGTGGCGACATTGACTTGAGGGAGCCAAGCATCGTGTTGTGGTCTTGACCGACCATAAGAATCTAATTTACCTTGAGTCGGCCAAGCGCTTGAATCCTAGACAGGCTCGGTGGTCTTTGTTTTTCTCCCGTTTTGATTTTGTGGTCTCGTATCTTCCTGGATCTAAGAATGTGAAAGCTGATGCCTTGTCTAGGAGTTTTTTGCCTGATTCTCCTGGAGTCCATGAGCCGGCTGGTATTCTCAAGGAGGGGTGATTCTTTCTGCTATCTCCCCTGATTTGCGGCGGGTGCTTCAGGAGTTTCAGGCTGATAGACCCGACCGCTGTCCTGTGGGGAAATTGTTTGTTCCTGATAGATGGACTAATAAGGTGATTTCTGAGATCCATTGTTCGGTGTTGGCTGGTCATCCTGGGATCTTTGGAACCAGAGATTTGGTTGCCAGGTCCTTTTGGTGGCCTTCTTTGTCACGGGATGTGCGTTCCTTCGTGCAGTCCTGTGGGACTTGTGCTCGGGCTAAGCCCTGCTGTCCTCGTGCTAGTGGGTTGCTTTTGCCCTTGCCTATCCCTGAGAGGCCCTGGACGCATATTTCCATGGATTTTATTTCCGATCTTCCTGTGTCTCAGAAGATGTCTGTCATCTGGGTGGTTTGTGACCGGTTTTCTAAAATGGTCCATTTGGTACCTTTGCCTAAGTTGCCTTCCTCCTCTGATTTGGTTCCTTTGTTTTTCCAGCATGTGGTTCATTTGCATGGTATTCCGGAGAATATTGTGTCTGACAGAGGTACCCAGTTTGTTTCTAGGTTCTGGCGGTCCTTTTGTGGTAGAATGGGCATTAATTTGTCTTTTTCTTCGGCATTTCACCCTCAGACAAATGCACAGACGGAGCGAACCAATCAGACCTTGGAGACCTACTTGAGATGCTTTGTGTCTGCTGATCAGGATGATTGGGTTACCTTCTTGCCGTTGGCCGAGTTTGCCCTTAATAATCGGGCTAGTTCGGCTACTTTGGTTTCGCCTTTTTTTTGCAATTTCAGTTTTCATCCTCGTTTTTCTTCAGGGCAGGTTGAGCCTTCGGACTGTCCTGGGGTGGATTCTGTGGTGGACAGGTTGCAGCGGATTTGGACTCATGTGGTGGGCAAATTAACATTGTCTCAGGAAAAGTCTCAACGTTTTGCTAACCGCCGTCGGTGCGTTGGTCCCGCTTCGGGTTGGGGATTTGGTCTGGTTGTCTTCTCGTCATGTTCCTATGAAGGTCTCTTCCCCTAAGTTCAAACCTCGTTTTATTGGTCCTTATAGGATATTGGAAATTATCAATCCGGTGTCTTTTCGTTTGGCCCTTCCAGCTTCGTTTTCCATTCATAATGTGTTCCATAGATCTTTGTTGCGGAGATATGTGGTGCCCATGGTTCCCTCCGTTGACCCTCCTGCTCCGGTGTTGGTTGAGGGGGAGCTGGAGTATGTGGTGGAGAAGATTTTGGATTCTCGTCTTTCAAGGCGGAAACTTCAGTATCTGGTCAAGTTGAAGGGTTATGGCCAGGAGGATAACTCTTGGGTTTTTGCCTCCGATGTCCATGCTGCCGATTTGGTACGTGCTTTTCATTTGGCTCGTCCCGATCGGCCTGGGGGCTCTGGTGAGGGTTCGGTGACCCCTCCTCAAGGGGGGGGGTACTGTTGTGAATTCCGTTCTTGGGCTCCATCCTGTGGTTGCTAATGGTATTTTTGGGAGTTCTGCTCTTGGGCTCCCTCTGGTGGTTTCAAGTGGAACTTAGCAGCTGCGTTCACTAATCGGTTTCCTGGCCTTGTTATTTAACTGGGCTTTTGGCTGTAGTGGATGCCAGCTGTCAATGTATTTCCTGTGGATTCTGCCCTTTTTTGGAAGTTCTCTGTTGGCCAGTCCATTTCCTGCTTAAGATAAGTCTGCTAGTTTTTGGGTGTTTCCCTGCTTATGACCTTTTGTTCAGTTCAATTTATGTCTCTTTGTCCAGCTTGTCATTATGAAATATTCCGGCTAGTTGGAAGCTCTGGGGTCGCAGATTTGCCCCTCCACACCGTGAGTCGGTGTGGTGGTTATTTTTGTAAACTCTGCGTGGATTTTTAGTTTTTATACTGACCGCACAGTAACCTTCTCTATCTCTGTCTATTTAGATAGTACTGGCCTCCTTTGCAAAAAAAAAACTAGTTTCATTTCTGAGTTTGTCATTTCCCTCTCCACTCACCGTCAATATTTGTGGGGGGCTATCTTCCTTTGGGGGTTTCTCTGAGGCGAGATAGCTTTCCGTTTCCATCTTCAGGGGTAGCTAGTTCTTAGGCTGTGCAGAGGCTTCTAGGCAGAGTTAGGTACGCTCCACGGCTATTTCTAGTGTTGGTGTTAGGAGTAGGGATTGCGGTCAGTAAAGTTACCACCTCCTCAGAGCTAGTACTACTTTTGTTTTGCCCACTAGGTCATTTCAGTGCTGCTCCATATTCACTAGGTCATATCAGTAATTACTGTCTGTGGAGCTGCTACCTCCTCTAAGCGAGTCCATGATTGGTTTTACCCACCAGGTCATCTCAGTACCGCTCCGTACCCACCAGTTCATAACAGGAGCCAGTGAAGGGATTGACAGAGGGGAGAGGCCGGGGAATAGTGGGGGGACAGGTGGATTAGTCGGGCAGCAGAGTTTAGAATAGATTGGAGGGGTGCGAGAGTGTTAGAGGGGAGGCAACAGAGCAGGAGGTTACAGTAGTCAAGGCGGGAGATGATGTGGGCATGGACTAGGGTTTTTGCAGATTCTTGGTTTAGGAATGTACGGATCCGTGAAATATTTTTTAGTTGAAGGCGGCAGGAACTGGAAAGGGCTTGGATATGCGGTTTGAAGGAGAGATCAGTGTCAAGGATTACCCTGAGACAGCGAGCTTGTGGGACTTGGAGAGTGGGCAGCCGTTTACTGTAATGGATAGGTTCGTTGGGGTGTTGCGTGAGATGGGGGAAAGATGATGAATTCTGTTTTGTCCATGTTAAGTTTTAGAAATCTAGCGGAGAAGAAGGATGAAATAGCTGATAGACATTGAGGGATTCTGGTTAGTAGGGTGGTGATATCTGGTCCAGAGATGTAGATCTGTGTGTCATCAGCATAGAGATGATACTGAAAACCGTGAGATTATATGAGATGTCCCAGGCCAAAAGTGTAAATGGAGAAGAGCAGGGGCCCTAGAACTGAACCTTGCGGGACTCCCGACAGATAGGGGACGAGGTGAGGAGGTGGTGTGTGAATGGGAGACGGTGAATGTTCGGTCAGTTAGGTATGACGAGATCCAGGATAGGGCCTAGTCAGTGATGCCAAGGGATGAGAGGGTCTGTAGTAATAGGGAATGGTCCACTATGTCAAAGGCAGAGGACAGGTCCAGGAGGAGGAGGATAGAGTAGTGTCGCTTGCTCTTGGCGGTTAATAGGTCATAGGTGACCTTAGTTAGGGCAGTTTCAGTGGAGTGGTGTGACCGGAAGCCTGATTGTAAGCAGTCGAAAAGGGAGCAGGAAGATAGATGGTAGGACAGTTCAAGATGGACGTGTTGTTCCAGTAGTTTTGAGGCATAGGGGAGAAGTGATATAGGGCGATAGCTAGATACAGAGGATGGGTCAAGAGAGGGCTTTTTGAGGATAGGTGTGATTGAGGCATGTTTAAAGCTTGATGGGAAAACACCAGTTGTTAGTGATAGGTTGAAGAGATGGGTTAGAATTGGGATGAAGACTGTGGCGAGGTTTGGGATGAAGTGGGAAGGGATCGGGTCAAATGCGCAGGTGGTGAAATGCGATCTTGAGAGTAGAGTGGAGAGTCGATCTTCTGTAATGGTGGAGAAGTTGGTTTTCGAGGTGGATGGCAGGGTAGTTGGGAGGAAGGGCTCTGGGGGTTGTCGACTAAAACTGTCTCTGATGTTCTCAATCTTCTGCTTGAAAAATGAGGCAAAGTCTTCAGCTGAGATGAGCGGGGAGGGAGGAGGTGCTGGGGGATGGAGGAGAGAGTTGAAGGTGTTGAATAACTGTTTAGGGTTGTGAGACAGGGAGGATATGAGAGACGAGAAGTAGGTTTGTTTAGCTTACAATTTGACCTAAAACTGCATCAGATTTTCACAGAAGTTCTAAAAGTAGATACATAAAACTAAATAAAGCTAATGTTACAAAAATATTACTTTGTCATTTTTTTTAAAGAAAATTATCCAATATCATGTGTGAGTGGCAAAAGTATGTGGATATTTAGCATTAAAGGATAATTTGAAGGTGAAAGTAGACTCTGCAGTTTTCAAGCAATGGGATGACAATAAGGGAAACCTGTATAATTTAATGAACATGGATTTATCAAAGTCTGATATTCACAACACATGCTTGGGGAAGTGTATCATGGCAAACAAAAGAGATTTCTGAGGACCTCAGAAGAAAAGTTGTTAATGCTCATTAGACTGTAAAAGGTTACAATACCAGCTGTAAAAAAGTTTGAACTCCACCAATCCACAGTCAGACAGATCGTGTACAAAAAGAGATCATTCAAGAAGATTAATTCCTTCCCTTGCAGTAATCATCCAACAAAAATCATTCCAAAAGCATGGCATATAATAGTTCTAGAGGTCACAAAGGAACCCAAGGTAATCTCTAGGCAACTAAAGGCCTCTTCTAACATTAGCTAATGTTAATGAACCACTATCAGGAAGGCGCTGAACAACAATGGTAAGCATGACATCATTTCAAAGAGAAAGCCACTGCTTTCCATAAAGAACATTGCCAATCATGTGCAGTTTGTTAAAAATCACCTGGACAAGCCATAAGGATACTGGAATATTTTTTTTGTGGACGGATGAGAGCAAAATAGAGCTTTTTAGATTAGATAATAATCTTTATGCTGGGAGAAACAAAAACATTGTATTACAGCATAAGAACCTCATGCCATCTGCAAAACACGAAGGTGGTAGTATCAAGGTTTGGGCCTGTTTTACTGCATCTGGTCAAGAACAGTCATCATTGATGGAACAATAAATACTGAAGTGTACCAGTAAATTCTAAACAAAATTGTCAGGACATCTTACCATGAGCTGAATCCCAAGAGAATGTGGGTCGTGCAGCAAGATAACCCGTTCTACCAAAGAATGGTTGAAAAAAAAAGAAAGTTACAGGGCCTGACTCACTTAGACTAGCTTGTAAATGGCAGTGATAATAAAGGGGCATAGTGGAAAAAGATGTGTCTAATTAAGAGGCGCACGTCACATGATGAATTATGCACATAATTGCCAAAAAGATCTAATGTTAAAAATAATAAAAAAATAAAAAATCATTATATACTCACCTTCCGTCGCCTTTCCCGCTCCTTGCGACGCTCGGGTCCATGCATTGTGGTCTCGCGAGATGATAACGTAGCGGTCCCGTGAGACCACTACGTCATCATCTCGCGAGACCGCAATGCACTCTTGGGACCGGAGCATCGCGAGGAGCGGGAAAGGCCTGGGCTGTATCAGGGGGCCGACAGAAGGTGAGTATATAACTGTTTTTTATTTTAATTGTTTTTTTAACAGGGATATGGTGCCCACATTGCTATATACTACGTGGGCTGTGTTATATACTGTGTGGGCTGTGTTATTTACTACATCTCTGCTATATACTATGTGGGCTGTGCTATATGCTACGTGGCTGTGGTATATATTACGTGGCTGGGCAATATACTACATCGCTGTGCTCTATACTACGTGGCCTGGGTTATATACTTCATGGGCAGCGTTATATACTACGTCTCTGTGCTATATACTACGTGGCTGTGCTATATACTATGTGGCTGTGCAATATATTATATGGCTGTGCAATATACTACGTGTCTGTGCTATATACTACGTGTCTGTGGTATATACTACGTGGCTGGGCAATATATTACGTGGCTGTGCAATATACTATGTGTCTGTGCTATATACTATGT
Source organism: Ranitomeya variabilis (assembly GCF_051348905.1). NCBI lineage: Eukaryota > Metazoa > Chordata > Amphibia > Anura > Dendrobatidae > Ranitomeya > Ranitomeya variabilis. Next base: position 52,522,227 of record NC_135233.1, on the reverse strand, counting down.
GACTGTGCTATATACTACGTGTCTGTGCTATATACTACGTGGCTGGGCAATATACTATGTGGCAGTGTTATATACAGCATAGGCAGTGTTATATACTACGTCTCTGTGCTATATACTACGTGGCTGTGCTATATACTATGTGGCTGGGCAATATACTACGTGTCTGTGCTATATACTACGTGTCTGTGCTATATACTTCGTGGCTGGGCTATATACTACGTGTCTGTGCTATATACTACGTGTCTGTGGTATATACTACGTGGCTGGGCAATATATTACGTGGCTGTGCAATATACTATGTGTCTGTGCTATATACTATGTGACTGTGCTATATACTACGTGTCTGTGCTATATACTACGTGGCTGGGCAATATACTATGTGGCAGTGTTATATACAGCATAGGCAGTGTTATATACTACGTCTCTGTGCTATATACTACGTGGCTGTGCTATATACTATGTGGCTGGGCAATATACTACGTGTCTGTGCTATATACTACGTGTCTGTGCTATATACTTCGTGGCTGGGCTATATACTACGTGGCTGGGCAATATACTACATGGCTGGGCAATATACTACGTGGCTGGGCAATATACTACGTGGCTGGGCAATATACTACATGGCTGGGCAATATACTACGTGGCTGGGCAATATACTACGTGTCTGTGCTATATACTTCGTGTCTGTGCTATATACTACGTGGCTGGATAATATACTACGTGGCTGGGTGATATACTACGTGGCTGGGCAATATACTATGAGTCTGTGCTATTTACTATGTGGGCTGTTATATACTACGTGGGCTGTGTTAGATACTGCGTGGGCTGTGTTATATACTACATCTCTGTGCTATATACTATGTGGCTGTGCTATATACTAAGTGGCTGTGCAATATATTACTTGGCTGGGCAATATACTACGTGTCTGTGTTATATATTACGTGTCTGTGCTATATACTACGTGTCTGTGCTATATACTACGTGTCTGTGCTATATACTATATGGGCTGTGCTATATACTATGTGGCTGTGTTATATACTAAGTGGCTGTGCAATATATTACTTGGCTGGGCAATATACTACGTGTCTGTGTTATATATTACGTGTCTGTGCTATATACTACGTGTCTGTGCTATATACTACGTGTCTGTGCTATATACTATATGGGCTGTGCTATATACTATGTGGCTGTGTTATATATTACGTGGCTGGGCAATATACTACATCGCTGTGCTCTATACTACGTGACCTGTGTTATATATTGCATGGGCAGTGTTATATACTACATCTCTGTGCTATATAATAAGTGGCTGTGCTATATACTAAGTGGCTGTGCAATATATTACGTGGCTGGGCAATATACTACTTGGCTGGGCAATATACTACGTGTATGTGTTATATATTACGTGTCTGTGCTATATACTACGTGTCTGTGCTATATACTACATCTGTGCTATATGCTACGTGGTTGTGCAATATACTACATGGCTGTGCAATATACTACATGGCTGGGCAATATACTACATGGCTGGGCAATATACTACGTGGCTGGGCAATATACTACATGGCTGGGCAATATACTACGTGGCTGGCCAATATACTATGTGTCTGTGCTATATACTACGTGTCTGTGCTATATACTACATGGCTGGTAATTTCAAAAAAATGGAGGGCACCACTGGATATAAAAATACTGGGGCTCACCATGGACAGGAAAGCACTAAATGATTTGACAAAAGAAGAGAAAGATCATGTCCATACAATTGGGAGCTCCACAGAAAAATATTAGAAAAATTGCAAAAAAATAAAGCTTTAATTGGTAAATAGCACAGAAAAATAAAATTCACACAAGAACAAGGTTAAAAACATTTAAAAATACAACACAAAACTGCAAAACTGCACAAAAGTCATCTCCTGATATAGGCAAAATGACAGACCACATCCCTACTCTCTCCAATAAATAAATATAAAGTGCATTAACCTGATCTTAAAATGTTATAAACAGAAGATCACCTTATAATTATTAAATCCAGAGGTATAAATGACCAATTGTAAACTCTAAACTCTACACATGACTGGAAGAGAGCCAAATAAGCGTATGTGCAAACCCCTAAGTATCACAGTACCACTTAGCCAAGAATTGTGCCAAGAAAGGGAATATAGCTTCAGGCATATAGTGAACCCCTGAACAAATAATAGTCAGTGCCTCAGTAAAAATACATACATACGCCCTATAGATACCAGACAGGCTAGCAAGTTCCCATCATGTGGAGACGGATCAGGAAAAAATGATGGAGGAGAGGGGGGAAGGGATGTGGGGTGCGAACCCACGCGTATCGCCGCGACTCTGGCGGCTTCCTCAGGGAAAAGAATGGCAACCATTATTCCCTTTCTTGGCACAATTCTTGGCTAAGTGGTACTGTGATACTTAGGGGTTTGCACATACGCTTATTTGGCTCGCTTCCAGTCATGTGTAGAGTTTAGAGTTTAAAATTGGTCATTTATACCTCTGGATTTAATAATTATAAGGTGATCTTCTGTTTATAACATTTTAAGATCAGGTTAATGCACTTTATATTTATTTATTGGAGAGAGTAGGGATGTGGTCTGTCATTTTCCCTATATCAGGAGATGACTTTTGTGCAGTTTTGCAGTTTTGTGTTGTATTTTTAAATGTTTTTAACCTTGTTCTTGTGTGAATTGTATTTTTCTGTGCTATTTACCAATTAAAGCTTTATTTTTTTGCAATTTTTCTAATATTTTTCTGTGGAGCTCCCAATTGTATGGACATGATCTTTCTCTTCTTTTGTCAAATCATATACTACATGGCTGGGCAATATACTATGTCTGTGCTATATACTACGTGGCTGGGCAATATACTACGTGGCTGGGCAATATAATACTTATTTGAGCAATATACTACATGGCTGGGCAATATACTACGTGGCTGGGCAATATACTACTTGGCTGGCCAATATACTACGTGTCTGTGCTATATACTACATGTCTGTGCAATATACTACGTGGCTGTGTTATATACTATGTGGCTGTTATATACTACGTGGCTGTGTTATATACTACGTGGCTGTGCTACATACTACGTGGCTGTGTTATATACTATGTGGCTGGGCAATATACTACGTTGCTGTGTTATATACTACATGGCTGTGTCATATACTACGTGGCTGCTACATACTACTTGGCTGTGTTAGATACTACGTGGCTGGGCAATATACTACTTGGCTGGCCAATATACTACGTGTCTGTGCTATATACTACGTGTCTGTGCAATATACTATGTGGCTGTGTTATATACTACATGGCTGGGCAATATACTACTTGGCTGGCCAATATACGTGTCTGTGCTATATACTACGTATCTGTGCAATATGCTACGTGGCTGTGTTAGATACTATGTGGCTGGGCAATATACTACTTTGCTGGCCAATATACTACGTGTCTATGCAATATACTACGTGGCTGTGTTATATACTACGTGGCTATTATATACTACGTGGCTGTGTTATATACTACGTGGCTGTGCTACATACTACGTGGCTGTGTTATATACTACGTGGGTGGGCAATATACTACGTGGGTGGGCAATATACTTCGTGGCTGTGTTATATACTACGAGGCTGTGCTACATACTACGTGGCTGTGTTAGATACTACGTGGCTGGGCAATATACTACTTGGCTGGCCAATATACTACGTGTTTGTGCTATATACTACGTGTCTGGACAATATACTACGTGGCTGTTGTATACTACGTGGCTGTTATACACTACAGGGCTGTGTTATATACTACGTGGCTGGGCAATATACTACGTGGCTGTTATATACTACGTGGCTGTGCTACATACTACATGGCTGTGTTAGATACTACGTGGCTGGGCAATATACTACGTGGGCTCTGCTATATACTACGTGGACTGTTATACGCTACTTGGCTGTGCTATATTTCTCTGCTGTATCTGTGCATCATGAATCGTGGTATGTGTTAAAGAGGAGGGCCCACTGAGACTTTCGCCCGAGGCCCTCAAAAACCTGGAGCCGGCCCTGGCTTCACTGATTGCTCACGCCCGGCCCCGAACAATCAGCGACAGTCGCAGTTCGCCCGCGAATTGGCGCGAAATTTGAACAACGCTTTGCTAATTGGTCGCCACCGGCTGGCCGAATCCTGTGTATAAATTGCATTATTCTGAAAACTTCATAAATAAACTACATACATATTCTAGAATACCCGATGCGTTAGAATCAGGCCACCATCTAGTTTGAATATAAGCAGGGGAGCATTACAGAAGAGATGTGTATCCAGGAACCCCCCTCACCAGATGCGCGTTTCGCAATGAAATGCTTCATCCAAGGGTTACCAGCCACTGTTCTATCTATAACCTTCTTCAATGAAGCTGCAGTGTATTGTGATACATATTATTGATTTGCAGAGATTTTATTATGTGGGATATTGTTATATTTCTCTCCAGGTATACCCACCCTGTTTTTAATATTAACCCTATTTTATATATTTTGTATCAATAAAGTTATTTTACTTCAGCCTGAAAGAAAGCTTTTTATTCTACATCTCAGGATGTATCCAGTCAAGACAAAATAAAAGGAAGGACAAATCTGTATTCTGAAAATTATGTGCGCAAATCACACACCGTTCCAATATGCAAACGTTTCACCAAGCAGCAACCCCAGGTAATAGATAACACTGGAGCGTTGTAAGGTAGAGATAAAGCCAAGGAGATTATAGTGCAAGCTGAAAATTGACATCAACTTGGAGGAATTTTTCTCCTTAGTTTACGCTGACCACGCATGACTTGTTTCTACTATTTGGAGTATGACTGTGCATTTTCCTTTCCAAACAAAGTGTGGTTTACTAATGTAAAACTCAACAGTGAAGGAAAACCGGTTTCCAATGCTGGAAATCACACAAAGTAAATGAATGTTTTGCAAATAATAAATTGTAATAACTTTTCCATAAATATTAAAAGAAAAAATAATAAATAAATAATTTGTTCCAAATAAGAAAATCTGCAGCGACATTTATGATGGAATATAAACTGAAGCCCATGTTGTATATGTAACATCCAGATCCTTCACTTCTATGTATGTATGTGGTCTGCTCCCAGCAAGCTCTGCAGGAAATAGGAGATCATTAGTTAATGTGGGATTCTGACATTTGGAATTGCTCCAAGGTTTGCTTCACAGCTGGACTTTGGGTTCTGGATAAATCGCGGACGTGTGGGTCAAATGGATTTGTGAAATAATGAGATTATCAGACAAAGAAGAATAGGGGAACGGTTCCATAAAAGTTTGTTATACATGTTCAGATTCATAGTCCAGCGGATAGCTTCTCTATGATCCTGGACTCGTTTTTCCGAGAGTAGGGGCATTCACAATTCATTGGAAAAGTTAAATGGACCACTGTGTGAATACTTGGGATGTAAATTCCAGTGTGCATTGGCCTACCTATGGTCTCTTGCTGTCACACACAGTGTAGGACAGACTAAGTGCGACACAAAGGGATAAGGGGAAGGGGAGCCCAACACTAATGAAGCGGGAAGTGGAGACCCCTAAGCAGATCTAATGTCACCCTATCTGCCCTAAGAGACCCTAAATAGGTTCCACACACCTATCGCCGAGCAGGATACCTGATCCCTGCCTGACCCTAACGGTAAGACCTGCTTAGGGAAGGGGTAAACACTAGTCAAAACCAACTAACACTAAAGTCTGCTAGGATAAACTAAACAAGGGAGACACTTAGCTTGAGTAGAGTCAGAGAGAAACACCGTCGCCCTCCAAACTCCAAAGAGGAAGCTAGCTGACTGCTACAGCTCCAAGCCTCAACAGGGAAGTGCAAATAGAAAATATCACCTGCAACTCCCAACAGGAAGTTGGGAGTTCTAAACACCCAGATCCAGGTGACACCAATAGGGCTGGGAGAGGTAGCCACTAGTCTGCACTATCAACCGCTGAGAACTTCTGCAGCCTCTGACACACCTGTGACACTTGCATAGTCTTATGCTGGAGCATCTATTAGATTTCTGTCATGGCTTCAGAGCATTTTTTTGCTTAGTATTTTTATAACGTCGAGGCTCATCATGTGACACCATCATAGTCTTGTATCTGTCTGCCCTGGCCAGACATCTTGTTGCTTTGCCTATATAAAGCCCTGATCGTACCATACCCAATGATATAACATAGATTCTTTGACTTGGGTTGGGTTTGGACTACTGTTAAAGAAGCTTATATACGGGGTTGTGTCTGGGTCAGTAGTATCTAAAGGGGTCAATCTATTAAATCTGATCAGTACTAGAAAGATTATATTTTAAATGATAATTGGGAATGTCTGCCACAAGTTTTTCAATAGGGACCAGAACTGTGTCTAACCGCCTTTTGCTAGTAACGAACAGGAGGTTGCCAACCAATTAAGCCAATATAAGCCCTGTACGGACATATACTGCATATTACCTTGTTTGGACATATACCGTGATTTACCTTGTGACTCAAATTTTGGGTCAAAAACATACTAGTTCCAATATTCAGAATCATCCTCAAAGTTCTGATGCATTTCGAACCCTAACTCATTGGTTCTTAATCATGAAAATCACAATATTCTTCTATGATTAAGGACCCAGGAATCAAGATTGAAAGCGCGTCAGCGTCTCAGGATGTTTTTTTAAATTTTTTAAATTATATTTTAACATGAATGAATAAACAAATTGGATTTTTCTTTTTAACTTTTTAGCCGAGTGCCTGATGAATCATCTTACAAACAAAAACAAGTAAACTGTGGCCGGCTGAATATAGACAGCAGGATTCATACCTAGTGTAGGATGACATGAAACCCGGTTGCAATTACACCCGGGCCCTAAATCCTACTGGGGCCCAAAAGGTCCCTTTGGCACATACTGTATGAAAAGACTAATACTATTAAAAATCTGCGATAATTGGGGGCCCTGTTGGAGATTTTGTATTTTAGCCCACGAGCTTCAAGTTACACCACTGGCTAAAACTATATGTTTTCCTTTTTTACCAGCCAAGTCTTTGGATGGGGGTCTCCCAACAATCTGCCTACAAATGATGTCAGGGGAAAGAAGAATCGGACATAATGAATTTCAACACCAGATACTTTTGTTCTTAGAGGAGCCAAGTCATTGTCATAGTTTTTTTTTTTTTTTTGCAGCATTTAAGTCTGTATTTACATTGAAAAATTAATTTGAAAGAACTTTCTTAAACATAACCGGTTAGCTGATACATCCTGCCCAAACCGTGGTCACCATGTATCATCCGCTGGCTGTACGGATCACAGCCATGTATGTTATACTCTATTTCCCGGTAGCGCCCGTACACGCAGAACATCACTATGTTCGATGACATCTCAGCAGTGGTGTAGCGTGCGTTGCTTGCTCCTGAGTCAAGTCAAGCATTTCGGCCCCTAACCAAGTTATTATTCCACGAGTGCGCGCTTAAAACAAATAATGCCCTCTGAGTTCCCCTATTACCAAATATTAATGCCCCCTTGACTACCCCTTCCAAAAGTCATAGTGCCACCCTTTGCAAAAAATAAATCCAAGCAACTGAGTCCTCTCCTCCCCTGAACAGAGAGCGGGTTGGCACAGACCACTCGCGCCATGACTCTAACATCTCGTTGACCTTAGGCCTACAGTAGCCTGCGGCGTGGTGGGCAGGCCTACTCTGCGGACTATATCGGTGATACAGATCAAAGTGCCCTCCATACATCTGGGGCATCCAGCAAGAAGTCTGGGGCATATGCGCTACTCGGGTTCTTTGACGCTACCAATTCCACTGTTTGTTTTTTTTGTTTCGAAAATCTGCACACACTATTTTGCACCGAGGGCAACTGCCCTTGTGCCGCCACCACATATTAGGACTTTTGGAGATCTGGCCGGAACGTCAGGGCATTGCTTGACTATTTTAACAGATGGGAATTCACTTAATATAACGATCTCATTTTAATTGGGTTTCTTTTTTTAAACCGTAATGTAATAACATAAGACATCGCTATATAACGTTACATAATATCTTCAGCCGACATTCGAAGCTCGATCATTCCCTGCGTGGATGGAGGAGTCATAAATCACATTTCAGTTAAGTATTTCTGACAGAAGCCGACCTGTTAATCTATTGGTGTCATCGCCATCAGTATATGAAACTAAATCATGTCATGGAGGCGCAGGCTCTGCTTGGGTTACAGCGCTGCTTCATGCAGCAATGGACCCACACTCAAAACTTGGCACCTCCAAGAGTGTTTACAAAAGGTCTTTCAGGGTCACGTTACCAGATGGCAAATCAACTCCTGGGAAACCTCTCTCCTGTGTATGGAGAAGTCAATTAAAACGATTCTTTACTATGCAAATGGTTTGACCAAGGTGATATATAAAGTGCTCTGTGGGGCTTTCTTCAACATCGACATCCAATAAATATTGGATAAATATGGAACTTCATAAAACATACAACAGGGATGTTCCTTTTCTTAAAAGGATTCCCTTTAAATAATATAATAACTGTATCGCATCACTAGGGTTTACATTGACCAATTGTGATCTGCAGGAGTACTTAAGAGCAAGTGTTAATTTTCCCTGCAGTGCCCCCATAGGAGAAATGAAGTATTACACAATAGGTAAATCGGTGAGCTCATAGAAAGCAGGAACAGGCAGGTTCCCTGAGATAGAGAAAGATAGAGAGATAGAGCTAAAGAGTGAGAGATAGAAACTGAGGGAGGGAGAGATAGAAAGAGAGAGAAAGAGAAAAGGGGAAGTAGAGAGAGAATGAGAAAAAGAGGGAGGGAGAGAGAGAGAAAGTAAGACGGGGAGAGAGAGGGAGAGAAAGAAAGGGGAAGGAGAAAGAAACAGAGGGAGAGAGAGAGAAAGAGAGACAGGAAAGGAGAGAGATGTAGGGAGAAAATAGGGGAAGGAGAGAGAAAGAGAGAATGAGCGAAATTGGAAGAGAGAGAGAAAGGCAGGGAGGGAGAGGAAAGGGATGGAGAGACAAAAAGGGAGGGAGAGGAAAAGAGAGAATGAAAAAGAGAGGGAGGGAGAAAGAGAGAAAAAGAAAGGGAGGGAGAAAGAAACAGAGAGGGAGCAAGTGAGGAAGGGATGTAGAGAAAAAGAGAGAATGAGAGGGAGGGAGAGAGAGGGAGAGAGAGAAGGATCGAGAAAGAGAAAGAAAGCGAGAAAAAGAGTAGGAGATAGAGAAAGAGAGATAGGATGAGAAGGAAAGAGAGGGAGTGAGAGAGAAGAGAAAGAGAACGAAAGAAAGAGGGAAAGACTCTTTGTAGATGATTTCGTTACGGCTAATTGATGGAAATCGCAACCAAAAATATATATTTTAAAATGTAGTTTGAAAATCTAGAAGAGCAAAACTAATAGATAACTCTACAAAAAGGTGGACAGAAATGTGGAATACATTATATCTAAACGAGTTCTCTAGCACAATCCTAAGCTCCAGGACGGCTGATTCTGGCACATTTCTATAATTTCTATCACCTCTCTGCACCTTTATGTGACCATAACAAAATGCCAAAAAGCGACAAATATCAGTGCCAGGGGCCGCCATCACTGGGAAGTAATTAGTGACAAACAACATACCTGCACCAACTTGTTGGGACTTAATCAGAATTTACTGCTTTCCCCCAAGTCACAGAGAAAAGCCGAGATCAATCTGCGCATTGCTGGCTGAGGTTGGTCGAGATACCAGTCGAGGACCATTATTATTGGCCTGTTGTTCTTTATCACAGTGTCCTGTAAAACTGCGTCTAAAAGCTACATTTTCCCAATTTTCCTATTTGAACTTGGAATAATTGCGTGGCATTTTTGATGTTATCTGCATTATTCATAGATCCAAATTACTGAACATTGCACAACAGATAATAGATGTTATTCTTCATCTTATTCCTGTGCAAAATGAAAGGCTCCAAAACAATCAGGGACATCAGCAACTTACAGTATTTCACATAGTTTAATGTACAGTCAGAAAAATGCAAACGTACCATTTGCATATTCCTTTTTATAATACATAATGTCCTTCTTTTGATGCAAGTTGTATGACTACAATAATAATATAGGGGTGTTCCAAGGTCACACAAAAAAGTACAAGACCTGTTATACAGGTCACAGCTGGGCGTTGATCATTGTGTCTCTACATGCCCCACAAGCATCCGGTGAACCCCGACCTCAGGCCACTGGTTCTTTACCTACTGTGATAAGGGCAGAATTCATCAGCACTTACTTCAAAAAGTATTAAGGCTCTTTCAAGACCCTAAAATAACAGCTAAAGCACAATACAAGGATTGTCTGGGACTTTACCATAGCTGGCCTATCGTTTGGATGGATCATCAATGTCTGATCAGTAGGGGTGCGACACTAGACGTGCCAATGATCAGCTGTTTCTGGTGTCGGTGGAGGCCAGATCTGCTCAGTTACCGAGCTACGTAGCTCCATCAACACAATAGTGGCCACGGTTGGGTACTGCACATCTGCCCCCTATTGATTTAAATGTGCAGTACTGGCCGCGGCAACTATCCAGTTGTCAGAGACGTGTTGTGCAGCTCCGTAACTGAACAGTTTCGGCTCGGTGTCACACCCCCACTGATCAGACATTGATGAAATATCCTAAGGATCCTAAGTAGTGATGGGCGAGTGTACTCGTTGCTCGGGTTTTCCCGAGCACGCTCGGGTGGTCTTTGAGTATTTGTTAGTGCCCGGAGATTTAGTTTTTGTCGACCGCAGCTGCATGATTTATGGCTGCTAGACAGGTAGTATACATGTGAGGACTGCCTGTTTGTTAGGGAATTCCCACATGTATTCAGGCTGTCCAGCAGCCGTAAATCATGCAGTTGAGGTGCCGAAAACTAAATCTCAGAGCACGCCAAAATACTCAGAGATCAACCGAGCATGCTCGGAAGACCCGAGCAACAATGCTATTCGCTCATCACTAATCCTAAGGATATGTCATCAATGTTAAAATCCTAGACAACCCCTTTAATTTGGCAAAATAATATATTTAGGGCATCACATATTGATAGCCCATCTTAAGTTCGGGTCATCAATGCCATTTCCTGGAATCCCTTTTAACAGTAGAAGATGGGCTCGTAAACGCTTTGGCAACTAACAGCAAGGATTCGTCATAAAGTCTATTCCTCAGGATAGGTATCAATTTATAAACCTGGTGGTCCTATCTAGGCTTGCATTAGATGGAACGTTTTACAGAGTGTTCATCTATCAAGTCATCATGGCTCCAAATCAAGTCGGCTGTTAAAAAATGCTCTACAACATGGCACTTTTTTTTATAATAATAATTTCCGATTTTCAATTGTTTGAAAGTCACCCATCATATGATTTTGATGATGAGTTTCTTTATTGACCTAATAAATATAAAGCCAACAGAGTTGTGAACAAGGATAATATGTCCCTATCCTGAGATAATGAATCGTCCCGGACAGGGCCTGGGACTAAAATTCAGCCCTGGCATTTGAAGTCACACAGGCCCACTTGTCACATGGTGACTGTATAATATCTTTGTACACTTGTAGGTTACCAGAAGTGAGGGGAGTGTAACACGACTATTCTAATATATAAAGCTGAATGTGTGTATGTATGTATGTATGTATGTATGTGTGTGTGTATGTCCGGGATTGGCATCTGAACCGTCGCAGCTACAGCCACAAAATTTTGCACAGTCACACGTCTGGACCCCGAGAGCGTTATAGGGTATGTTGTGAGGTGAAATTTTAACCCCGCGCTTTCCAATTCACCAAACAATTTTGCCCCTATCTACATAATGGGGAAAAAGTGAAAGGAAAAGTGTTGGAGGCAAATTAACAGCTGCCAGATGTGAACAAGGGGGACTTAAAGAATGAGAGCGATGGCGCCAAAGAGTATATACTGTACAGTTGCTAAGGTGGGGCCCCGACATGGGATACTCACCACACCACCACGGGGATATGAACACACACACAAAATGCGCCACACACTACCACGTGCTCGAACACATATACCACCCTCAGCGCACATTTCACCACACATACACCAACCTCGCCACATAAAAGTCGAAACACAAAAGTCGCCGCTCAAAACTCGCCACGCGCAAAACTCTCCACATGCAAAACTCGCCACACGTGCAAAACTCACCTCATGGAAAACTCGCCACACCAAAACTTGCACACGCGGAAAAATTGCCACGTGCACAAAAGTTGCAACACATGCAAAGGTTGCCTCACACAAAACTTGCACATACTCAAAAGGCACCACACATAAAACTCGCCACGCGCAAAACTCGCCATGCGCAAAACTTGCTGCACACAACTTGCTACACTAACCTGTCACATGCAACTCGACACACAAAAAGTTGCTACACGCATGTCGCCACACAAAACTCATCTCACAAAAGTTGCTACATGCATGTCGCCACACGCAACTCAACACACACAACTTGACACACGAAACTCGCCCTAAAACACACACAAGTCTGGTATTATCCTTCAAAAATAAAAATCTGATTAATAAGCAGACAAACTACAAGAGCAACAAATGTACCATATAGGAATCCGGCAGCTGTCAGTCACATGACCAGTCTATTATGTGTATGTGTGAGCTAATATATACTGCCAGGGGGTGGGCTTACTGTTGGCTGGGGATTTATCAGGCTGCCAATTTAGCTTACAAATACTGAGGTAAAAATACTGACCAAATAACGTGTGAACGAGGTCTAATACAGGAGGAGATGACATACAGATATATACTATATACAGGAAGAGATGACACACAGGTATATACTATTTACAGGGGAGATGACACACAGGTATATACTATATACAGGAGGAGATGACACACAGATATATACTATATACAGGAGAGATGACACACAGGTATATACTATATAGAGGAGGAGATGACATACGGTACATACTACATACAGCAGGAGATGACATACAGGTATATACTATATACAGGAGGAGATGACACACAGGTATATACTATATACAGGAGCAGATTACCTACAGGTATATAGTATATACAGGAGGAGATGACATACAAGTATATGCTATGTATAGGAGGAGATGATATACAGGTATATACTATGTACAGGAGGAGATGACACACAGATATATACTATATATAGGTGAGATGACACACAGGTATATACTATATACAGGAGGAGATTACATACAGGTATATACTATATATAGGAGGAGATGACATACAGGTATATACTATGTACAGGGGACATGACACACAGCAGGTATATACTATATACAGAGGAGTTGACATACAGGTATATACTATATACAGGAGATGACATACAGGTGTATACTATATATAAGGGAGATGACAAACATGTATATACTGAGGTGAAAATGAGAGGTGTGAGGTGAAAATGAAAAGGTGTGAGTGCAAAATGAGAGGAGTGAGGGAAAATAATAGTGGAGTGATCGGAAAATGACAGATGTGAGGTCGAAATGACAAGTGTTAGGGGGGAATGAGAGGAGTGAGGGGGAAAATAAGAGGAGTGAGGGGGAAAATGAGAGGTGTGAGGGAGAAAATGAGAGATGTGAGGGGGAAAATGAAAGATGTGATGGGGAAAATGAGAGGCGTGATGGGAAAATAAGAGAAGTGAGGTGCTATAACTAACCACAGATATTTACTATGCCCAGGCAATGCTGGGCTCTTCAGCTAGTATAACATATAATCACAGCTGTATCCAGCATTACAGCTCAGTCCTATTTATTGCTTTTAGTTGCAGTACCAAGAAAAGCCGCTACTTTACCTACATAACTGGATCTCGTAGATAATGAGGGGATGAGACGACCAAAGGCTATGGAACCTCAACCTGATGCTCCATAAACTTTGCCTACAGCCACTTTTGGTTCCGCTGCACAGCACGAGCCCCGGTGACTCTGAGAGCGGCGACATCAGTAGCGTCACCACTCTTCACATATTCCGGGTCTTGCGCTGAGCTCGGCGGCTGAAGAGCGGTATTGTTACTACCGTCACCACTCTTCAGAGTCGCTGGATCTCGCCAGGTCTGGGCTAGTAGTGGGGGTGTCTGATAGACACTTCTCCATTACTTACACCAGGGATTGATAGCAGCTGACATTACGCAGCTGACATCAACCCTAAAAATCATTACACATACCAGAATTAAATGCTCTGGCGCCTGGAAAAACAGTAGCGTTAGCGCTATTCCCAGGCCCCGGTTGCTAACTACAACTGTCATCATCCTTGCCTGGTCTCCCTGCAAAGCATTTCTGCTGCATTTACATGCACTGATCTCAGGCCGCTAAGATCGACAATACTGAAGTCATTCGCTTGTTTCCCGGCCTCTTTACACCAACTGAGAAAGAATGAAGGGAACAGAACAATCACAATTAGATCAATCTGTCCCCATACAGTATCATGCTATCAGCAGCACAACTACAGTTTACACCGGCGATGTGCTGCTGAGAACAAGGATTTCTGTTCCCACATAAACAATCCAATCACTCGCTGAATAGGCAGCATTTTGCTTGTTTAGTATAATTCACCACATAGTCCTCCATATATTATAATGTGCACCTCAGTCCTCCATATAGCATAATACACTCCTCCATATAGTATAATACACTCCTCAGTCCTCCATATAGTATAATACACGCCTCAGTCCTCCATATAGTATAATACACTCCTCAGTCTACATATAGTATAATACTGGTAATAAAATTTTTGTAATTTTATGTGTTTTTATGTAAGCCTGGTCCCTTTATTAACTCTTTATTTAGCAACGTTTTTCCATCCCTACTGAGGGACGCTGTTCTTGGGAGATGGGCATTTGTTACTGAGCCTTGTTTTTTGTGGCGTGTCCATCACAGGGCGTTTGCTCCTATGTTACCCTTCCCTCTTAACCCTATTGTGGGATGCTGACTTTGGGACATGGGCATTTGTCATTGAGCTGCTCCGCATGTGGCGTTCCTATTACACGGCGCCTGCTCTTATGTGACCCTTTCCTTCCTCTTTTCTTTCACTAAAAAGAGGGGGGGTCCATTGTTACTTTCCGCTGTGGGGGGAACCACCTGTGGGCATTTGGGGATGAGGGTTTCAGCATTTCTAAGCATTCTATCTTTGTGCATTACTGCATGATGTTAATGATTTTAAACTTCACGTTTTATTAGATAATATTGATTAACTAAACATTTGTGATATTTTTTCATCAATGCTCCGCTTCTTTCTCTTGTTCAAAAATATAGTATAATACGCTCCTCAGTCCTCCATATAGTATAATACACTCCTCAGTTCTCCATATAGTATAATACACTCCTCAGTCCTCCATATAGTATAATACACTCCTCAGTCCTCCATATGGTATAATACACTCCACATAGTCCTCCATATAGTATAATACACTCCTCATAGTCCTCCATATAGTATAATACACTCCTCATAGTCCTCCATATATTAAAATACACTACAATTCCTCCATATAGTATAATAACTCCTCAGTCCTCCAAATAGTATAATACATTCCTCAGTCCTCCAAATAGTATAATACATTCCTCATAGTGCTCCATATAGTATAATGCCCCACCATTGTCATCCATGTAGTACAATTCACTTCCCATAGTAATGCACCCCAGAGTTCTTCATATAGTATAATGTATTCCCCATAGTCCTCGATACAGTATAATGCAGCCCACATATAGTATAATGATGCCACCCCAGAGTATAATGCAGCCACCCCACAGAATATATTGTTGCCCCTGAGTATAATGTAACCCCCCAGAGAATATAATGCAAGCCCCTCATATAGTATAATGCAGCCCCTGCATATATAATATTTGGTAGCCCCCTCATAGAGCATAATGCAGCCCCCATAGAATATAATGTGGCCCCTCCATAGAATATAATACAGCACCCCATAGAATGTAATACAGCCCTCCCCTATAGAATGTAATGCAGCACAGCCCCCATAGAATGTAATGCAGCACAGCCCCCGTAGAATGTAATACAGCACAGCTCCCATAGAATGTAATGCAGCACAGCACCAATAGAATGTAATACAGCACAGCCCCCATAGAATGTAATACAGCACAGCTCCCATAGAATGTAATGCAGCACAGCCCCCATAGAATGTAATGCAGCACAGCCCCCGTAGAATGTAATACAGCACAACTCCCATAGAATGTAATGCAGCACAGCCCCCATAGAATGTAATACAGCACAGCCCCATAGAATGTAATACAGCACAGCCCCCATAGAATGTAAAACAGCAAAGCCCCCATAGAATGTAATGTAGCCAGCCCCCAATAGCCCCACAATCCAGTTATCACTCACTGATATATATTAAAAAAAACACTCTCCTCACCTCTCCTCATGCCCCGCGCTGCTCCCGGCTCCGGTCTCAGCAGCTGCAGTCTGCCCGCCCGACACACAGCAGGTGTGCGATGATATGACGTCATCGCGCACCCGCAGTGTCAGGGCGAGGCAGAGCGGGGAATGATGGGAGAGGGAGCGTCAGCAGACGCTCTATCCTCCATCATTGCATTCAACTGTACTGGCGTCATAGACGCCGGTATAGTTGAATGCGGAGGCGCTGGCGGGGGGGGGGAGTCAGCGGCGAGGGGGGAGTCGGCGCTGGCTAGCGGCCCACTACTGCCACCGGCCCTTCTGGCATTTGCCATAACTGCCCAATGGCCAGTCCGGCCCTGGTCCCGGACGACTAGTGGTGGATGCTGCATCCTGCCAAGTTCTCTCGTCACTCCACATATGGGTTCCTTTAATATTCCCTCAACTGGTTTCACACTGTACGGCCTGCTAGCACAATCTTTCCTCCAATGCCACGGGCCATTTCCCGCAGACAATCGTATTCTTATCTTAATCAATAACATACAGCAGTCGGTACACTGAAGAAGGTCATTAAGACCGAAACGTCTGTAAGTATTTTTTCTACTACTCTAAGTGGACTGCATTAAATTTATCACACTTCATCATCAGGTGTTTGTTAAGTTTACTTTATATCACATTATGGTTTGGGAACCTACTTGTATACCGACCTTAGTAGTTATCTCCTTACGAGGTGCCCAAGTATTAAAAATTTGCCATATTTTGAGCATAGACTAGCTGGCCAATACAGTATAAATGTATAGATATTTATCTACAAATGGTTATCACTGTTGCTTTGCAGCGCTGGGGTCCTGGGTTCAAATCCCAAGGACAATATCTGCAAGGAGTTGGTATGTTCTCCCTGTCTTTCCTCCTGGTTCTCCAGTTTTCTCCCACACTCCAAAGATATATAGATAGGGAATTTAGATTATGAGCCTCAGTGGGAACAGCAGGGGCGTAACTACCGCGGTCGCAGCGGTCGCCATTGCGACTGGGCCCCGCAGGTCAGGGGCCCCGGGTTGGCAGGTCAGTGCAGGGCCGGACTGGCCATCGGGCACTTCTGGCAAATGCCAGAAGAGCCGGTGCCAGTAGTGGGCCGCTGCACTGTTCCCCCCGCCCCCCGCCAGTGCCGCCGCATTTAACTATACCGGCGTCTATGACACCGGTATAGTTCAATGCAATGATGGAGGAGAGAGCGTCTGCTGACGCCCCCTCTCCCATCATTCCCCGCTCTGCCTCTGACAGTACACTGCGGGTGCGCGATAACGTCATATCATCGCGCACCTGCAGTGTCCTGGGCAGACTGCAGCCGCCGGGAGCAGCGCGGGCAAAAGGAAAGGTGAGGAGAGTTTTTTTTTTTTTTTTAACTGGACTGTGGGGCCATTATCGGGGGGGGAGGTGAGATGTGCGGGCTCTGCTGTATATATCCCTGTGCGGGCTGTGCTGTATATATCCCTATGCGGGCTGTGCTCTATATACCCCTGTGCGGGCTCTGCTGTATATATCCCTGTGCGGGCTGTGCTCTATATACCCCTGTGCAGGCTGTGCTCTATATACCCCTGTGCGGGCTCTGCTGTATATATCCCTGTGCGGGCTCTGCTGTATATATCCCTGTGCGGGCCATTTGGAAGTTCGCACCGGGGCCCATAACTTTGTAGTTACGCCACTGGGGAACAGTGATGATGTCTGTAAAGCACTGTGGAAATTTATGGCGCTATATAAGCAAGCAAAACAAATAAATAATACATCTACTAATGGAGATCTGATCATGGCTGGTACACTCTTTTATTCGCGATCCCCACCCCTGTGATAGTCACAACTTTTTCCAACTTATGCCTCCATGCACACTAGACTATCTGCTGATCTCATTAATTTCTTCGGGTTTAGCCAACTTTAGTCCAATGTGTATGGGGCACTTTAAGATCAACTTGTTACTGACAAAAAATTGGGGTCAATGCCTGTGTAACTGGAGCACCTTAGACTGCTAGATAGGTCTAGGAAAAGTACGTAAGAGGGGAGGATGGTGAGGGACGTATGTGGAGCACAGTGCATGGGCAATATTGGAGCAAAGTTACCTTGCAATTGGGGTGTACTTACATGTAGAGGTCAAATCACTTTTTTTTTTTTTTTCCCCCAAAATGTGTCATTGTAAATTGCACATTGATGTGGTAATCTTGGCAAAAAAAGTATCATGATTTAATGTGTAAATGTACCCTAAACATTTTTTTTTATGATAACCAATTTTCTAAAACATGATGATCTATGGTTAAGCACTAGGACAATGGAGCTGTAGAGATGTTTGCATGCTGCATATTTAGGATGGACATACTTGCTCCAGACCAGTAGTAGGACAACATTTATCTCTTCCCTAGCTCTTGCTTGGTGGTCTTGCAGGACAGACAGGTTTTCTTGAAGTGAATCCTCTAATCAATTGCCCTGGTGAAAAGCATAGCATTACTTTGAAATGGGAAAGCTTCCATTATCCTTAATTAACTACTTATCAGCACGCTAATAATATGCAAAATGTGGTCAGAGTGCCTAGGGTGCTACCTCATGCCTTCAGTTGGGGGGCACACATTGAGGGAAAAAATGAGATTGTTAAATGCCTGTGGCTACACGGCACCTTGCTCTGGGTGCAGGTGTAAGGGGGTGACAGATCCCCTCAGTTGCGCCCTCTTCTCCTTCCGTGTGACCCCCCTGTGCACTGTATGTAAATATGTTATGTATTCTTAATGTATTGTACTGTGTTTGCCTGGTCCTAATGTTTACTATTGTAATGTATGTAACTGTGTGTTAGAAGTTGGGAAAGAGTTAGGTAACTTAGGGGGCTGGGTCAGCAGCCTTCAGAGCAGACAGGAAGTCTCAGTCTGCAAGCAGAAAAGCTCGGGCATCCAGGGCAGATGTGTGCTACAGAAGGGGCATTGCCAGACTCCCAGATGGGAGAGCTCTGCTGTCCCGGACCAAGGAGTTATTCGGACTGAAGACTTACAACACAGGCCCGCAGGACTTGGCAACGGTCTTCGTTAAAGGGGTCTCAGGCGCCGAGATGCCAGCAATTGGATGACTGCGAATGTCGGCCACTGTGGATATGGCCGCAGCGCGTGTCAGGGAAAGAGAAGGAAGCCAGTGTTGAAATTGTCTTTTTGTCCATCCTTTATCTTTTGTTCAATTTAAGTTCATTTTCCCTGTTGGAGTACAGCTGCCTTCCGGACCCTTATTTGCCTGGACTGCTGTGACCAGAGGAAGAGAAGGTAACCTGTTGGGAAAAGCCATGTTGGTCCCGTCTATCTATGTGCAAGGAACGGGGGTGCTCACTGACCTTTTGCTAAGTGGACTTTGTCTATGTACTGTGCCTTTAAACAACTCGCCACAACTACCCCTCGGTCACCCTTGTTACACAGGTATTCAGCACAGTGACAGCAGGGTTGAACCCACAGTGGGCAGTGTCAGTCTCTGACACTGCTCAGCCCTCTCTCTGCTTGCGTCTTGGCCGTTGCTACCTCGCAGCACTCAAATGTATTCTAGGCTACTTTCACACTTGCGTTTTTTTAAATCCGTCACAATCCGTCGCTTTTTGAGAATGCAGGATCCTGCATTTTCCCATAGACTTGTATTAGCGACGGATTGTGATGGATGGCCATCATCGCATCCGTCGTGCACTGGATGCGTCGGTATTTGGCGGACCGTCGGCACGAAAAAAACGCTCAATGTAACGTTTTTTCGTACGTCGCGTCCGCCATTTTCTACCGCGCATGCGCAGTCGGAACTCCGCCCCCTCCTCCCCGGACTTTAGAATGGGCAGCAGATGCGTTGAAAAACTGCATCCGCTGCCCACGTCATGCATAATTTTCACAACGTGCGTCGGTACGTCGGGCCGACGCATTGCGACGGCCCCATACCGACACAAGGGTGAAAGAAGCCTTAGGCCTTTTTTGCCATCAGTCACAATCCGTCGTTTTTAGAAAAAAACGGATCCAGCAAATGTTTCTGCTGGATCCGGTTTGTTCTCATAGACTTGTATTAGAGACGGATTGTGATGGATGGCCATCCGTTTCATCCGTCGTGCGCTGGATCCGTCGTAAAATCGCTGTCCGTCGGACGGAGACAAAGCGCATAGAAACGTTTTTTTGTGGCCGTCGGAAAATCACTCAGCCACGCATCCTGCGCTGTCCGTCGTTGGCTATCATGGAAGCTTATGGACGCAGGATCCGTCGCTGACCGTCAAAAGCAAGAATCCAGCGACGGATGCCGTCTTTTGAAACTGAGCATGCGCGGAAGACTGGCTGGAAACTCTCTCTCGCTCTCTCTCTCTTTGTGCTATTGATGCGGCCTATGCACCATCATTAGTAAAAAGATATAATCTTAAAAAAAATAAAACAAAAAAAATCGTGATATTCTTACCTTCCGGCATCCCCCGAAGCATTCCCGCGGCCCCAGCAGCCTTCCCGATGCTCACTATGCTCCCGGCAGCTCCTGTTCCCAGTGATGCCTTGTGAAATGACCCGATGATGTAGCGGTCTCGCGAGACCACTACGTCATCACAGGTCATTGTCTCGCAAGGCATCACTGGGAACGGGAGCTGCTGGATCCATCGCAAATAGTGAAAAACTGATGTGACGGATCCGTTTTTCTGCTGGATCTATTTTTTGTTTTTCACCCGGGAATACAGTGACCACTGTCCGTTTATGAGGTTTTAACTCTGGAACGCTTCAACGGATCCTGGTGATTGTGACATTGTTTTCTCGTGACATATTGTACTTCATGTTAGTGGTAAAATTTCCTTGATATTACCTGCGTTTATTTGTGAAAAAAATGGAAATTTGGCAAAAATTTTGAACATTTCGCAATTTTTCAACTTTGAATTTTCATGCCCTTAAATCACAGAGATATGTCACACAAAATACTTAATAAGTAACATTTCCCACATGTCTACTTTACATCAGCACAATTTTGGAACCAAAATTTTTTTTCTTAGGAAGTTATAAAGGTTAAAAGTTGACGAGCGATTTCTCATTTTTACAACACCATTTTTTTTTATTAAGGACCACATCACATTTGAAGTCATTTTGAGGGGTCTATATGATAGAAAATAACCACGTGTGACACCATTCTAAAAACTGCACCCCTCAAGGTGCTCAAAACCACATTCAAGAAGTTTATTAACCCTTCAGGTGCTTCACAGGAATAATTTGGAATGTTTAAAAAAAATGGAACATTTAACTCTTTTCACAAAAAATTAACTTGAGATCCAATTTGTATTATTTTACCAAGGGTAACAAAAGAAATTGGACCCCAAAAGATGTTGTACAATTTGCCCCGAGTATGCAGATACCCCATTTGTGGGGAAGAACCACTGTTTGGGCGCATGGCAGAGCTCAGAAGGGATGGAGCGCCATTTGGAATGCAGACTTAGATGGAATGGTCTGCGGGCATCATGTTGCGTTTGCAGAGCCCCTGATGTGCCTAAACAGTAGAAACTCCCCATAAGTGACCCCATATTGGAAAGTAGACACCCCAATTAACTTATTTAGATATGTTGTGAGAACTTTGAACCCACAAATGTTTCATTACAGTTTATAACGCAGAACCGGGAAAATAAAAAATCATTTTTTCCTACAAAAATGATTTTTAGCCCCCAATTTTTATTTTCCCAAGGGTAATAGGAAGAAATTGGACCACAAAAGTTGTTGTACAATTTGTCCCGAGTACGTAGATACTCTATTTGTGGGGAAGAACCATTGTTTGGGCGCATGGCAGAGCTCAGAAGGGATGGAGCGCCATTTGGAATGCAGACTTAGATGGAATGGTCTGCGGGCGTCACATTGCGTTTGCAGAGCCCCTGATGTACTTAAACAGTAGAAATCCCCCATAAGTGACCTCATATTAGAAAGTAGACAGCCCAATGAACTTATTTAGATATGTTGTGAGAACTTTGAACCCCCAAATGTTTCATTACAGTTTATAATACAGAACCGTGAAAATAAAAAATCATTTTGTTCCCACAAAAATGATTTTTAGCCCCCAATTTTTATTTTTCCAAGGGTAATAGGAAGAAATTGGACCATAAAAGTTGTCGTCCAATTTGTCCTGAGTACGCTGATACCCCATATGTGGGGCTAAACCCCTGAAAGGAAGGAGCACTGTTTTACTTTTTCAACGCAGAATTGGCTGGAATTGAGATCGGACACCATGTCGCGTTTGGAGAGCCCCTGATGTGCCTAAACAGAGGAAACCCCCCAATTCTAACTCCAACCCTAACCCGAACACGCCCCTAACCCTAATCCCAACCTTAACCACACCCCTATGCCAAACACACCCCTAACTCCAACACACCCCTAACCCTAATCCCAACCCTAACCATAACCCTAACCACACCCCTAACCCTGACACACCCCTAACCCTAATCCCAACCCTAATCCCAACTGTAAACGTAATCCAAACCCTAAACCCATCTCTAGCCCCAACCCTAACCCTAATTTAAGCTCCAACCCTAACTTTAGCCCCAACCCTAACCCTAACTTTAGCCCCAACCTTAACCCTAACTTTAGCCCCAACCCT
The DNA here is from genome assembly GCF_051348905.1 of Ranitomeya variabilis. Lineage (NCBI taxonomy): Eukaryota > Metazoa > Chordata > Amphibia > Anura > Dendrobatidae > Ranitomeya > Ranitomeya variabilis. The sequence goes on along the minus strand of NC_135233.1, from coordinate 52,499,286 downwards.
AACTTTAGCCCTCACCCTAACCCTAATGGGAAAATAGAAATAAAAACATTTTTTTATTTTATTATTTTTCCCTAACTAAGGAGGTGATGAAGAGGGGTTTGATTTACTACTAATAGTGGGTTTTTATAGCGGGTTTTTTTGGCAGCTGTCACACACTAAAAGATGCTTTTTATTGCAAAAAATAGTTTTTGCATCACCACTAGTGTTGAGCGATACTTTCCGATATCGGAAAGTATCGGTATCGGAACGTATCGGCCGATACCGTCAAAATATCGGATCTAATCCGATACCGATACCCGATCCCAATGCAAGTCAATGGGACGAAAATATCGGAATTAAAATAAACCCTTTATAAACTTGTAGGTTCATTCTACATGAAGGAAAACAACTAAGAATAATGTAGGATGTATTGGGGGACGTGGCGGAGACATTAAAGGCACAGAGGTTTAGCCCAATGTAATAGAATAGCAGGATTTTGTTTTTTTTTATGACGTTCGGCGGTAGAAAGATTTTGACTATGTTAATTTTTTTTTTATTTTGTCAGATATTGATGTTTCACTACTTCCACGCCCTTCACCTTCTTTTTTACTTCTCCCACACTTTCTTCTTCATTATCCTCATCATCAGCTTCTTTGACATCAACTTCTTCACCTTATTCATCTTCTTCTTCATCTTCTACCTATTATTTTTTTGGTTACATTGTTCATATTCTTTTTATTTTACTATTATCTTCATCATATTCTACTTCTTCATCATATTCTTATTTGTGACAGGCATTCCCGTAGTTGTTATCTATAAAAGTTTGAAGATTACACCTTCCGTTCTGCCTGTCACAAAAGAGTTACATTTGTCCGCGTTCAGTTTGGCCTGCAGCATCAGGCTTTATCCAGGGGCACCACGAGGAGGAACGGACTCACCCCCATACACTGCTTAGTCTTCTTCTGCTTATAATTTAGATAATATTTTTTGCTCTGATATTTAGTGTTATGCTTAATGTTCTTCTGCTCTTTGTTCTGCAGCCTCTTGTTCTTCTGCTTCTCGGTCTTCCAGGTCGTCGTCGTCTCCAGGGTCGTCGTCTCCGGGGTCGTCGTCATCGGGGTGGTCTTCAGGGTCATCGTCTCCAGGGTCGTCGTCATCACGGTGGTTGTCGTCTCTGGTGTCGTCGTCATCTTAGGGGTGGTCTTCCGGGTCATCGTGTTTAGTCTCTTGAACTTGGAAATGTAGCAGAAGGTACAAGAAGGCTGAGAAAATGCCGAGAACCAGCTGATGGAACTGGAACTCGGATGGCTACCCGAAGGTCCAAGAGCCAATGGAACTACCGAGGACCAGCTGACGTTACTGGAACCCGGTTACTAAGCAGGAGGTACCCGTGCCTGAAAGCACTACCAAGGACCACCTGACGTTGGTGGAACTCGGATACCCAGAGGGAGGCACCTAAGCCAAAGGCTCTGCCCGGAACCAGCTGACGGTACTGGAACCAGGATGGGGAGCAGAAGGTACAAGAGCAAAAGACACTGCCGAGAACCAGCTGACGGTGCTGGAACCCGGATGGGTAGCCGAAGGTCCAAGAGCCAATGGAACTACCGAGGACCAGCTGACGTTACTGGAACCCGGTTACTAAGCAGGAGGTACCCGTGCCTGAAAGCACTACCAAGGACCACCTGACGTTGGTGGAACTCGGATACCCAGAGGGAGGCACCTAAGCCAAAGGCTCTGCCCAGAACCAGCTGACGGTACTGGAACCAGGATGGGGAGCAGAAGGTACAAGAGCAAGTGTCTGCGTGGCTTTTGCAGGACACGATGCCGGCTGCACAGCAGGGGAACAGCTGGCGGTGCTGAACCCCACTGACACATTGGCTGGTGTTTTTCTCTGTGCAGCTAGCAGTACCGGGCCCCAACTGGCGGTGTTGGAGCCCGGGGTCAGCAGGAGGAGGAGAGGGAGCAGAGTGTAGGCCGAAGCCTGCACTGGCGGCAGCTTTGGGTCTGTTGTGCCTGCGTGGCAGTTGCAGGACACGTTGCCGGCTGCACAGCAGGGGAACAGCTGGCGGTGCTGAACCCCACTGACACATTGGCTGGTGTTTGGCTCTGTGCAGCTAGCAGTACCGGGCTCCAACTGGCGGTGTTGGAGCCCGGGCTCTGCAGGGGGAGCAGAGTGTAGGCCGAAGCCTACTTGAACCAATTTCAAAGGTAACCTTTAACCCCCCCTCAGGGGTTACAAAGTAGAAGAGCCACAGCTTATGCAGCAGTAGTGCTGCACAAGTCAAAGGTTGCTCTTTTAATTTTGCTCCTTGCACACGCTGAATGAAACACGTATAACATTTAGCCCTTTATACAGTCAAACTGTGTTGGAGGCGCGAGTTCCCTTTGTAATGAGACGCAGCACAGATGTCAAGAATCCCACCTTGGTGCTGGGTGCAGCCTCCTGAGCGTTGTTATTTGCTGTACAGGAGTCTGCGCTGTCGTGTTATCCCCCGGCCTAGCGCTGTTAGCGCTGCCCATCTTCTGACCTCATTTAATGTCGGCCGGTGCGGTTCGCGATGACCATGAATCCCAGCCCCGCAGTGTCTTAACATTGTTAAAACACTGCGGGGCTGGGATTCATGGCCTGGCGCAGCACATATGTTCGCCTCTCGCACTCGGGTCCTTACACCCGCTTCAGACTGTGCGGCGTCAGCTGATCCCTTATCGCATGCCGCGGCCATGAAGCCGCACAGTCTGAAGAAGGCGGAAGGAGATGAGGGACAGGCGAAGTGATGCACCGCTCATGCCCATCAATCACACCCTCGCAGTCCCAAGAAATAAGACACCGAGGGGCGTTGTGTGGGTCAGGGCGGCCGCAGAGGCGCAGGCAGCCAAACAATGATGCCAGAAGACGGGCAGCGCTACCAAGGGGGTTGCAGCGTGTCATTACAAAGGAAAGTCACACCACCGGGACGGTTAAATGGTCACACAGAGGACACATTTTAGACGTGTTTTCAGTTCCACATGTGCGAGGAGAATACGTTTATGAGCCACCTTGCACACATGCAGCATTACCGGTGTACAAGGTGGCCTTAAAAACGTACAAACGCCTGGGGGAGGGGGGACAGGTTCCCTTCAATTTCAGTTCTTGTGTCTGCGTGGCTTTTGCAGGACACGATGCCGGCTGCACAGCAGGGGAACAGCTGGCGGTGCTGAACCCCACTGACACATTGGCTGGTGTTTTTCTCTGTGCAGCTAGCAGTACCGGGCCCCAACTGGCGGTGTTAGAGCCCGGGGTCAGCAGGAGGAGGAGAGGGAGCAGAGTGTAGGCCGAAGCCTGCACTGGCGGCAGCTTTGGGTCTGTTGTGCCTGCGTGGCAGTTGCAGGACACGTTGCCGGCTGCACAGCAGGGGAACAGCTGGCGGTGCTGAACCCCACTGACACATTGGCTGGTGTTTGGCTCTGTGCAGCTAGCAGTACCGGGCCCCAACTGGCGGTGTTGGAGCCCGGGCTCTGCAGGGGGAGCAGAGTGTAGGCCGAAGCCTACTTGAACCAATTTCAAAGGTAACCTTTAACCCCCCCTCAGGGGTTACAAAGTAGAAGAGCCACAGCTTATGCAGCAGTAGTGCTGCACAAGTCAAAGGTTGCTCTTTTAATTTTGCTCCTTGCACACGCTGAATGAAACACGTATAACATTTAGCCCTTTATACAGTCAAACTGTGTTGGAGGCGCGAGTTCCCTTTGTAATGAGACGCAGCACAGATGTCAAGAATCCCACCTTGGTGCTGGGTGCAGCCTCCTGAGCGTTGTTATTTGCTGTACAGGAGTCTGCGCTGTCGTGTTATCCCCCGGCCTAGCGCTGTTAGCGCTGCCCATCTTCTGACCTCATTTAATGTCGGCCGGTGCGGTTCGCGATGACCATGAATCCCAGCCCCGCAGTGTCTTAACATTGTTAAAACACTGCGGGGCTGGGATTCATGGCCTGGCGCAGCACATATGTTCGCCTCTCGCACTCGGGTCCTTACACCCGCTTCAGACTGTGCGGCGTCAGCTGATCCCTTATCGCATGCCGCGGCCATGAAGCCGCACAGTCTGAAGAAGGCGGAAGGAGATGAGGGACAGGCGAAGTGATGCACCGCTCATGCCCATCAATCACACCCTCGCAGTCCCAAGAAATAAGACACCGAGGGGCGTTGTGTGGGTCAGGGCGGCCGCAGAGGCGCAGGCAGCCAAACAATGATGCCAGAAGACGGGCAGCGCTACCAAGGGGGTTGCAGCGTGTCATTACAAAGGAAAGTCACACCACCGGGACGTTTAAATGGTCA